>NW_005842686.1:471522-472260 GCF_000455745.1 Alligator sinensis | reverse complement strand
GATTTCCTCTTATAACTTCACCATCTCCCTTTTGGTGGGCCTTACAGTGCACCACAGCTACCTCTGCTGGTTCCATCACGGCTTCAAGTAGTTTCAGGATTTCTGTTCCATGCTTTACTGGGCTTTTGCTTGCCATTAAGAGTCCTCTCTCTTTCCATATAGCTCCATGGGCATGTAGGACTCCAAAAGCGTTCTTCGAATCCCTGAATATAGTGACTGTCTTTCCTTTTGCCAAATGGAGAGCTCGGGTCAGCGCAATAAGCTTAGATCTCTGTGCAGAGGTATTTGGAGGCAAGGCTTTTGCTTCCACAGTATCCCATGATGTAACCACGGCGTATCCCGCCTTTCGGGTTCCATTGTCCATGAAGCTGCTTCTGTCCGTATAGAACTCGAGGTCTGCATTAGGGATTAGAACATCCCTAAGGTCTGGCCGGCTAGCGTACACGCTCTCAATGGTTTTGATGCAGTCATGCTGTAATCCATCATCCTGTTCCAATGGCATTAGCGTAGCTGGGTTCAGTGTACTAGAGGTCTGCAACTGGATGTCTCCTTGATCCAGGAGAGCCGCCTGGTATTTAGCCATTCGTCCAGGGGAAAGCCAGGTTCCCCCCTTTGCATCCATCACTGCCAGCACTGAATGTGGGGTATACATGGTCATTGGCTGTCCTAAAGTAAGTTTCTTAGATTCCTTTACCAGCATAGCTGTAGCTGCCACTGCTCGCAGGCAGGCCGGCCCTG
>NW_005842686.1:470419-471150 GCF_000455745.1 Alligator sinensis | reverse complement strand
TGTCCCACTTCTGAAGATCGGTACTTAAGGCAGTGCTGAAAATAGTGGGACTGTTCTTAAAACCCTGAGGCAAAACTGTCCAGCACAATTGGGTTTTTCTCCTAGTATTTGGGTCCTCCCATTCGAATGCAAAAATCTCTTGGCTGTCTTTTTCAAGTGGGATGCAAAAGAAGGCGTCTTTCAGGTCCAGGACGGTACACCACTGGTCCTCTGCAGACAAAGTAGCCAGCAAGGTATAAGGGTTTGGCACCACTGGGTGGAGGGTCACCGTGACCTTGTTCACAGCTCTGAGGTCCTGCACGAAATGATACTCATTACTGTGGGGTTTTTTGACAGGCAAAATGGGGGAATTAAAAGATGATCGGCACTCCCGAAGCAAACCATGTTCAAGGAATCACTTTATAAGAGGTTCTAGGCCTTTCCAAGCCTCTATTTTCAACTGATATTGGGGTACCCTGGGCGCAGTAATTCCCTGCTTCAAATCAATGCTTACTGGGGTGGCCAGTTTGGCTCTTCCTGGCTTCTCTCCCCCATACCCATGGCACTACAGCATCTTCTACTTCGAGGGGGATTCTCCCTTCCTCCCCTTCCCGCAATAGGAGACACATCTGGGCCTTCCATGCCTCCTCAGTTGGTATATACATAGTAATTCGGTCCTCTGAAAAGGTCAATTGGGCCTGCAATTTGCACAGCAAATCCCTCCCAAACAAGGGTATGGGGCACTCAGGCAT
>NW_005842686.1:469786-470134 GCF_000455745.1 Alligator sinensis | reverse complement strand
ATCTAACATCAACAATCTTTCTTCCTCCTCTCGTCTCTTCTCCCCCCTCTTGGGGCACTCATTTTTCCAATGCCCTTCCTGCTTGCAAATAGTGCACTGGTTAGGTCCCAGCCTGGGACCCTGGCCATAGCCTCCCGGAGCATAGCTCACACCTCCTCTTCCTCCATGCCCTCTACTTCCCTTGCCCCATCCTCTACTCCTCTGATCTACAATTGCCGCTGCCAACAACAATGCTTGTAACGACGCCTGTGCCTTCATTCTTTTGTCTTCCTTTTTCTCCTTAACCTGATCTCGGTTGGAGTACACCTTATAAGCAATCTCAATCATTTGGCTGGCGCTCATTCCAGT
>NW_005842686.1:469221-469729 GCF_000455745.1 Alligator sinensis | reverse complement strand
ATAACCATTGTGTTAAACATCTTGGCGTTTTCCAGCAGCTCCGGATCTAAATCCGTCCACTGTCTGGCCGCCTCGCACAACCTCCCATAAAAAATGGACGGATCCTCCTCCGGACCCTGCTGCACTTCGTACAATTTAGACAAATTTTTCTGCTTGGGGATAGCCTCCCGGAGAGCAGCCAGCACAAACTCCCGATACAGCGCTAACTCCTGCTGGCCCCCCCGGCTGTTGGGATCCCAGTATTGATTTTCCTTAGGGCAAAGTTCATGTACATTACCGGCTGGGTGACGCTGCTGTGCTATCGTGCGCGCTTTCTCTAAGACCAACCTCTTTTCTTCCGGTGTCAGAAGAAAGGCCAATAAGGCCTGAATATCTATCCAGTTTGTTTGGTGGGTGAGGAAAATGGTAGAAAGCAACTGTGCCATTGCTTCCAGATTCTGGCGGTACTGGCCCATGGACTGTTTCCAATTTATCAAGTCTGCCGTGCTGAATGGCACATGGACAAAAA
>NW_005842686.1:465990-468967 GCF_000455745.1 Alligator sinensis | reverse complement strand
GTGAGGATCTGTTTCAGGTGCAGCGGATGTCCCCTGTGGTGACACAGGGCTCACAGGATAAGACGGGGGAGCCGTGGGAGCAATTAGTAACTGCACGTCTTCCTCCCCCGGCTCCTCTGGACACGCTGTGGTGACCCCCTGTAAAGCCATTACCCCGCTTCCCCTAAATATCCCACATGACTTCTGCGTAGCCCCATCCCAAAACAAAGTCATATACGCCTCTACATAAAGCATCTCATTCCACTTTCCTTGGCGCCTACAAAACAACTGTAACTGCAAGATTGCGTTATAATCCAAAGACCCATTCTCCAGCCAGGCTACACCATTTGCGAGTTGGTACTGTGGCCAACATGTATTGCAATACTGAATCATCTGGTTTTTCGTCATAGGGTTGCTTCCAAACTTTGGTCAGTTTTTCAAAATGCATCCTAGGGGACTGCAGGGCGGAATCTTAGACTAGTTACTTCCCATTATCCAACTACCGGACGGCGACCGCCCCTCAGCCTCAGTACCAAACTGATTAAAGGGAGTTCACAGGACTACCACCCGATCTCACTCGCCTAGGGCGTCTACACGGTCGGAACTTTTAAAGCCGTCTCTTTCCCAATCCTGATCAAAATATTAAAAGAAGTACTCACCAGTCCATTGAGACCTCCCTCGCCCCGCCTGATTAAGTTGGTCCTTCGAGCGTTGCGCCATTGTGCCCCTCCATGACTCCGTCAGGCAACCAGGAGACGGTCAGACCTCCGATGAATAAGGTCGGTGGCGCCTGGCCCTCGCGCCGTCCACAGTTGTTGCCGGAGCCGAAGAGGTGGACCGGGCAAAGCAGTTAACTAGGTCCCATCTGGGTCACCAGAAATTGTTGTCCCCAAAGGACAGTGAGTTCATGCCCGGTGAGCTTGTGCCAATAAACACACAGGGGTGAAGGATCCAACTTAATCTTTATTTCTGCGCAGAAAGCAGTGCTTGGCAATCGTTCGCAAAGCAAGCACACCCACCCAAGTGGGCATTAGCCTTATATAGCCTCTTCTAGTCTTACACCCTATGCAGTTACTATAGGCTGCCCCTTTTGGTCCATGCGCACTTCACCCTAGCTACAGACCCCTCCCTAGCCAGTTTGAACTTGTCTTCGTGACAGTGTAATTTGCTGATGTGGCACCTGTTATTCAGCAAGCTCAGCCAGTAACCCCCCTTTCCAACCCCTTAGGGACCTCGCTGATATGGCCTTTCCTTCTAGCAAGGCCAGGAATTAAGCAACTAGGCAACAAGCGATCTCCCCCAGCCTAAACAACCTACTCTGTACCCTTGGTTAGATAAAATACTTTTTGAAAACATACAAAGCTGTTCCCAAAGTATAAAAAAACATATAAAAGTTTCAAGGGTACTCATCACTTACATTCCTCTCCTTACAGATGAGTGTCTTGGAGCATAGCAGTATCATTCTTTTTTTTTTAAGAACAGATAACATTTTATTCATTTTTCTTGGGGCTGTTAAACCTCTTCATATTTCAAAATACACAATGGGATTCTCAGTGGCTTTATTTTAGAATTCAGTACTGCTCCTACTATATCAATAACCTCATGTATATTATCTGAACCATGCCTTTTTTGGTAAATCCTACTTAATTTTTGCAATTAACTTTGGGAGGAGCTAATACAAACTGCATGATAAAGTTTTGGTAAGGAGTTTGGCATCCACATTTGTTAAATAAATTGGTATATACTTAGAACAATTAACAAAACCCTTGCCTAGTTTAGGAGTTACAGAAAAAAATGATACATGTAAAGTGGTTGATAGTGTGCTTTGGTTCTTAACTATCATTATATACATTCAGCAGTTGAGATAACAATATAACTTAATTATCTTATCAAATTCCACAGAAAATCTATCACTGTCTGGAGATGTATTATTATTCATATACTTAGGGTCAAAGTTATTTTGCCTAATGAGAAAGGAGGTTCCAAAATTTCCTTCTCTGTCTCTGAAATGTGTTGTTTGAGCATAAAGTTCAGGAACCTATCTATTTCCGCACAAGTAACATTCAGATTCTTACTTTTCAAATTAAAATATAATTTATTGAACTGTTGGTTAATTGTCTCAAGAAAGTCTCTTATAACTGATATCTCATTACGGTTGGAATTACTCTTTGTGTTGCACATTCTAGTTCCCAGCCAGCCCTGGGCTGCTTGAGGATTTCTCTGCCCAGCCCAGGGCTGGTTGGGAGCTGCCCCAGAAGTGGAACAGCTCCCTGTTAGCCCTAGGATGATTGGGGATTTCCCTGGCTAGCTGGGGGTCACAGGGAGCTGCCCCAGAAGCAGGACAGCTGGTAGCCAACCCACAGCTGAGCAGGGAACCCCTGCTGTTCACAGGGTTTGTCTCCATTTGCACAGGGCCAGGAGAGCTCTGCAGGTAAAGCTGTCTGCTGGCTGTCTGCCCCTCTTGATGTGCACTGGGCCAGGGTCAGTTGCCACTGAAGCTGGCATAATTCTTCTGGCCCCATGCACATAGGGAAAAGGCCCCATGGTCCCCACCAGCCCCTGGCTGGTGCAGAAGGCCAGAGCAAGGTAGAAACAGTCCTGTATTAGGCTGCTCCCACTGGGAGGAGATTTGCTTCCAAAAAGCAGCATGTGTAGATGTGCTCCCAAGGTAGGCTTGCTGCTCAGTAATACTTTAATGCATTAAAAACAACTGTAAGCACACCCCTTGGCATAGTCCAAAACACCTGTAAAACTATTAGAGGTATTTACCACAAAGCCAAATAAGTGCTGAGAAATTAAAATGTAGTCAATTCTAAAATATACTGAATGAGGCATTGACCAAAAAATAATAATAATAATTCTTCTTTGTTGGATTCACTATTCACCAAATATCTATTAAACCCTGGTCTGACATATGTTTTAGTTCGTTTCCTAGAAGTAGCTTTCAGGGATAGAGAATCACAAGACCTGTGAGTGACAGGATCCAACGAATTATGCA
>NW_005842686.1:419623-465980 GCF_000455745.1 Alligator sinensis | reverse complement strand
TCCCTACAAATATATATTCTGCATTCAGAAAGCTTTAGAAAAAGAATAATAAAATGTTGGAGTGCCTGCATTGGGAACATAGACACATCCCAAAATAAAAATGGAATCCTTAATTTTAACAATTTCAGAAACAAATCTACCATGTGAATCATCAAATATGCCAGTTAAATAGAACATAATGGAAAACAATTGTTGTGTTATATACACTAGAGATTCCTAACCTCAAACATTCTCTAATTCTTTACTTCAGGATGAGTTTCTTGGAGCATAGTAATATCAGCCGTCTGTTTTATTTCTTCTTCATTTTTAAGAACAAATAACATTTTCTCTTTTTAATGAGACTACTAAGGCCCTTCACATTCTAAGATATACAATTAATGGGATTGACCATTGACAGTGACTTTGGCAAGGGTGCTACTGATCACCAGAGAAGCCAGGCAAAAAGAGGATCCAGGGTCTCAAGCTAGAGGGCAGGTCTTCAGGGGGTTCTTTGGGAGATAAAGACAAGGCTTGTTTCTGTGGGGTCCAGAGTCAAAGGCCCCTGCTACACATTACATATATTACACAATTAACTGGTTAATTGCATAATACATTTAGACAGGGCACATGTGCAAAGTAATTATCACACAATAAAAATTAGTATCCAGGTATAAAACGAGTCAACAAGCTATAATGCTAATGCTTGAAAATGTATAACAACACTATGGGTGTGTCCAATCAAACATGGGCATGTTCTTCCAGTGGCACAAATAGCAGTGGCACAAATTTGCCACTTAGCACACACCCCTACATGTGTGCTTTGTTGTGGGACACATGGTCCCACTTTGGGCAAACTGCCCTTGCCCAGCTCCTCTTGATTCCCAGTGTGCTAGAGCAGCCAGGGAACAGATGGAGCAGTAGAGATGCTCTGGCCAGCAGCCAGGCTGTGTCATTGGAGGACCAAGCCTCCATTTGTTCTGATACATGCTATTTTTGCATGCTCTACACTCCTCTTATTTATTTATTTTTTGGTATTGGAAAATCTCAGTAGCAAATTCTGCCCCCACACTGCTAATTTGCAGTGCAGGGTACCTTTTACATTTTATATGTGTGGTTTGTGATACCACAAGGAGTCTTGTGGTATTACAAACCACATGTGCCTTCATGTGGCGATGCAACATATAGATGGTTTCTATCTATTTTAATCTGAATGTATAGCAGGCCCTTTAGAGCTTCTCTTGAAAGCATCATGATAGATGATAATATGAATGCAGGGTTCAAATGTTCTTTTTCTTATAATAAAAGCCTCCTGGTATCTGAGGGTGGCATCCTATTCTGTCTGTATGCCTATGTGTACATATTTAGTCATGTACATCCAGAAGAAAGCCAATAAGGTATAAAATTGCATTCTGCTTCTGTGTGTGTAGCCCTACACACTTTGACAACAATGTAAAATTATGGAAAATGGCCTGCAAGATGGTATGGTGGTTTTAACACAGTACTAGGAAGAAAAAGGGGGAGTGAAAGTTAAATTGGGTGATGGGTAATGGGCACTTATGCTTCTGGCTTCCCAGGTGTATGCTTTAGCTATTTAGGAGGAAGGATTACTCTGTCTCTTTCACACATACATGTCCAGAAGCATATGGCTGTGTGTGAAAGAGCAGAATGCCAGCAGCAGCTCTGGCTCCACCTGCCCCACAGACCACAGCCCAGTAGCAGGTGGCTAAAGCTAGTTTCCCAGAGCATAGCCTGGCCCAGCCTGCCCCACACAGATCCAGGGGCACATGCCTACTCCCATGTCCTCCCAGACCAGTGGTGCATGGTGGTGCATAGTGGCAGGAGCTCCCTTCCCTAAGTCCCACACCCTCCCCCACCCAGGCTGGGCAGCTATTCCCATCCCTAGCCCCAAGCTCTCCCTCACTGTGGGGGCATTGATCTGCCTGCTCCCCCACAGCCCTCCACCCACCACAACAAACTTACCAGCTGGAGGCAGCTGTGTCCAGAATCCTTGAGGACTGCCGCCTGTTTAGTCTATGGCTGAATCTCCAAATCGGCACCAAATCTTTGATTCCAAATCAGCCAAATTGAATCAGGACAGTCAAATCACCAAATTGAATCACTCTCCCTCCAAATCAGCTGAATCTGAATCCAAAGTGAATACTTGCTGCTTTGCACAGGCCTAGTGTGCATCTACACGTGCACGCCTATAATACTGTGTTGCCCTGTGGGGTCAGGCCAACTCTCAGGATCTCAAAATCGCATTGTTAGACATGTGGGTGTGACACACTTCCACAAATACAAACACACAAATCAATTAGGTGCGTACACACACACACCTCAGGCACAAACACATCTAAGATTACCAACCTAGGCACATGCATACCTATCACCAATTCAAGCACATACATACACCAAAAATTAGACAACAATCAGTTGTCAATACCCGTACACTCAGTACACATACACAGATCACTAATTTATATTTCACACACACGATAACATATATATATTCACCAGTTCACACACATGCCACCTACCTACACATACACACAGGTGAGTTTCTAACTTGGAAGGTACAGTGTGTGTATGAGTGAACTTGGGGTACCTGGAGGGAAGGTTAAGGTGAGAGAGAGAAAGTGTAGGGAGTGAAAGCTGCTGGGACTGGGATTAGAACCAGTAGACTAGAGAGAAGCTGGACTGAGGAACGGAGGCTTGGAGTTTCTTAGGGCCAAGTGGCCCCAGGGTTATTTGAGGTCACTGGTGCTGGGGTGCAAGCAAGGGAAAAAGCCTGGTGGCAAGGAAGAGACAGCCGGGAAAGAAAGAGGCAGAAAGCTGGGAGATCAGGGGGCAGATAAGTCGTGGTAAGGAGGAAACAGTCAGTGAACAGACAAAAAACCAACTCAGGGTTTCAAAACAACAGGTTTATAAAACAGACAACACACCACACAGCTCCATGAAGTTATTGGTTCCTACACACACACAGGCACTCACAATAGTAGCAGGAGAAAGAGACTCAGTGGAATGGTTGGGACTCAGCCCAGGTAGGGAAGAGAAACAGAGTCCAAGTCCTTTGCTTGGGGAAGGAAGGTGGGTGATAGCTACCTATCCTGGGCTGTGAGTTGATCCTCGATGGCCAGTCGGGGTCCTTTCCAGCAAGGTGTTGTCCAGAGGGGGGTCGCCGGCAGGGCCTCTGGGTGGATAGGTGGTGTGGTGTGGTGCTGGTCCAGATGGAGAGGGCGTACCACTTGGTCTGTCTTCACTGTCCTCTTTTATAGAGGCAGACCTCCTATGACCCTAGTGGCAGGGACATGCCAAGGCAAGAGTCAGCCCCTGGTGTACTGAGCATGTGCACTCCTAGGTCAGGACATGCAGTTTCAGGTGTCTGTAATGGTGGGTTGATTGATTTCTGCAGCAGTCTTTGTTTTCCAAATCTTGAGCCAGGGAGGGTCAATGCAGGGTGATGGTTGGGTCATCAAGTTGATGGTTCAGTCATTCAGAGGGAGTTATTTTTAGACCTACTGCCATTGTCTTTCAAGCACCCTCATTCATCCCCATTCATTCAGGAACCAATTTATATAGGAGGGGTAGGTATGAATCATAGGTTACAACGTACTTACACAACAGGGCATGAGGAAGATGGAAACAAGATGGGAACCTGACACACAAAATGGATACTTGACATCACTCATGCCAGCCTACAATGCAGGCCTAAATCATATGATGTTAATATGAAACAATAAAAATCAATGCACAAATGATAGGAATACAATATAATACAATATAAAACGGTAAAAATCAATACAAATATAACACAATGCTATTTATAATATAAAAAGGGGCTTATTACAATGTGGGACTATAAGAACTTAGCTTACCTAGTACTACTTGTAATCACTTATAAGTGATAGATAGGACAGACAGAAAGTCAGAAATGTTTGGGGGAGGGGAGGGAATACATTTTAAAAATAAAAACAAAAACAAAAACTGAGGGGTTTGCTACAACTGCACAGAAAATATGGCTCATTACGTCTGCTTAGTTACTGTGAAGTAACATACAAGTAGAGGCATTACTGCACAATAATTAAAGAGCCTCCCAGCTGGGTCTGCCCAGCCACTTGGGGGCCAGCCACAGCCCAGCCCCAGGGCTTTTGTCTGGCCCTCTTTTCTGCTGCTGGAATGGGCTTCTCTCTGGCAACCCCTAGTTGCAGGGTAAAAAAAGCCTTCTGTGGGGCACACACTTCAGGAGCATGCAGGAGCCTGTGCTCACTGCTGGAGCCTATCAGGCCCCATGTACTCCCTTGGACAGACCACAGGCTGTGTTTTATGGCTCTGTTCTGTTCCAAAGCTGCTGACTTGCCACAAGTGAGTACTGCAAAGGGCTGCAGTTTGCTGCAACACTTGCCTAGCCCTGTGATCCCACCAGGGCTGCTGGCCCTGCTGGATGTGGCACCAGGGCCAGAATCTGTTGCCGACTGCTGCTCACCCCCGCACTGTTAGACCCTGACTCCATGTGGCGTCCAATGACTAGGGAGACAATGATCCAAGTGCTCAGAGAGCAAACACCAGCACACACTGCTAGCAACAGCTTTATTCAAAATGGAGACAGCTTCAGGCAAAGGTCCAACAAACCGGGGACCTGCAGTGAACATTATTTTTTTTCCATACTTATATAACTTAGTTTATACTCATTAACATTACTCCACCTTTGTCTCTTCTTTGTTCTACCCATATTCCCTCCTGTCTAAACTCTGCCTCTGTTTACTCTTTGTTTCATTAGCATGGAATTAGCTAAGTATTTTACTTATTTACATGTCTTTTTGCTATGAGCGCCTGTCTAAGACTTTGATGCTACTTCTTCGGTCACTGGGCAGACTTTGACCAAAACCTGGAAGCTTCTGGAGGCCCTCTTCACCAATTACCATTCACCTTTTCACATATGTTTATTTTTTATTCTGTTACTAATTACGTATTGTCTTTCACATTCCAGGCTGTTTTTCAGTCCAAAGTTGTACCATCTCCACATTTTTAAGATTTCACCTCATTCACAGCATGCAGACTTACACAAACTCACTTGAAAATGGTTGACACAGTTAAGATGGTTACTTAGCATAAGAAAATGTCTGTCTTAGCATAAGCATTCATAAGCAAAATCTGTTTTATCTCCTAATGATAGCCGGTGGTTTGCATCCTGTTTCTTTTACACAATGAGTTATATATCTTACAATACTATATGGTTAGAAAAAATATTTGCTTAAGTGTCTTGCAATATTACTTTTAACACACCATTCTGCCTTGTTGTTAGCAGCTCTGCTATGCCACCGGTTACAGCCTTTTATTCAGCTGCAAATCCAATGCTCCCTAATATCCAAATACTGTCACCCTAACATCCATCTCTTTCTCTTTGCAAGACTCCATGGCTGTGTCTCCCTGGCCATGCTTTTGGGGGTACTGCTGCCAGCCCTCTAGGCCCAGTCAGCCAGTGTGGAGGCAATATCCACCATCACCCCCATGGCCAGTCCTGGCCCTGACCACATGTGCCTGCCTGTCTGTAGTCCGAGGAATGCAAACTGGGCCTGGGAGGAGGTGTGCACTCTTGTGACACTATGGGTTGGGAAGGATGTCCTGAGGCAATTTGCCTAAAGTGGATGCTCAAACAGCCACATTTATGCAGCCCTAGTGGCTGGGATGCAGGCATGGTGCCACTCTCAGTGAGTACACCAGTGCCACATGAAGACCAAGGCCCAGCCCACCCACTGGGTGGCCATGACTGGCCACAATCGGCAGTCTAGTGGGGCCCCCAGGACCATGCTTTTCATGAAGGAGCTGGCCACACCAGGAACAGTTGCCAGCAGCACCATATCCTCCATGGGTGGGGGTGGGCGCTAGCTGGGTGCTGGCCCCTAGCCCACTGCAGGCTGAAGAAACTAGGTGGAGCCAGACACTGCCTGGCATGGGGGAGCCCTGTGCTGAGCTTCTAGCCTTGCCAGCACTGGAGCCATGGTAAGTCCCACATTAGGGTGGGGAGGGGGCAGGACCTCTCTGCCCTTGCCCTGCCCCTGGCCATGGCCCCTGTCCCCACTCCTTGCCACATGTCCCCACTCCCCTGCCCCTGAGTTCCCCCCACAAGGCATACAGACAGCTGTGACTCAGATCAGAACGTTATTGCCCAGACCTCTCACACTGAGGAATACATCAATCCCTGTGGTGATCTCCTCCTTGGCAGTGGGAGCCAGGGATGTGTAACACCAGAGACAATCCTAGCAGGGTGTGGGGCCTGGATGCAAAGAAGCTGGTGGTGGCAGCATGGGTGGGGGGGGGTGGCAAGTGGCCAGAGGGAAAGCCAGCAGCAGTGGCAGCGCGGTCTCACCAGCACTAGATGGCTCCTGCAGGAGGCTCTGTGTGTCCCACAAAAACACAGGGCCCAGGGTGGTCACCCCGATTCATCCTCCCCCTAGGAACAGCCCTGTGTATCTCTGCCACAGGTAGCCCTCCAGGCAGCGGTGGACATTTTGGGGCAGGCTGGGCTTGCTCCCCATGCCATGGTACCTCAGGGTCCTGATCTATAAGTGCAGGGGTGCCTGGGGCACCAGCAAGATAAGCAGTAGCAGGGCATAGTGGCTGGGGCAGCCCTCCACCTGTGCAAAGAACCTATTTTGCACCACCCATGGCATGCGCAGAAGGGGCATACTTGGGACACCAGCAGCAGCACAGCAGGGTCCAGGCCCAATGGTGAGTGGGAGTATGGCCAACCCCTCACCCCCATTGTCCAGGAGCCCTGCATGTCCTAAGCCTAGACCCTGGGTGGCAACAGAGCACAGCAGTGGGCCTTCAGGGACACAGACCAGGTCGGTGGTGGCTGGCTGGGGCTTTTGCAGCAGATACTGCCATCAGCATTGTCCTGGCCCACCCTGGGAAAGGGGCAGGAGAGGCAGGCAGCCTGCAGCCAGTCCCCAGGGACAAGTAGGGATGGCGAGCTTGGGTAACACCCCTCTGGGCCCAGGCCTGCCTTGCCAGCATACCATGGGTGCCTGCATGCTACTGCCCTCCAATCTGAGGCCAGGCAGCACAGGGCCCCTGGAGCAGAGCATCTTATCTTTCAAATGTTGTATAGTCTCACAAAAGTCTTCTGTCTCTTGCCTCTGCAGGGTTAACATCTGGACACAGGGGAGAGGCTGTAGGAGCCCACAGTACTGCTGCTGCAATGTTCCTGCCCCTGCTGCTGGATCTACCCAGAGGTGCCAGCAACATCACCTCCAAGTTCTTGACTGGACCTTTCTGCTCTTGTGGCTGGTGATTTCCATGGATGGGTAGGTGGTGAACCAGCAGGTGTGGCAGGAAGAGACCCTCACCCAGGAGGCCTCCTAGAAGGAGGCACAGCTCCAGGCATACACAAAGCATGGGGCTCAACTGGTGGTCCTGGAGCAGTGGTATGTGGCACAGCTGGAGCAGCCGCTTGCTACCCAGGACCAGAGAGCAGAAGCTGTGCTCATGCCCCCTGGCCCCCTACCTCAGCTCCACAGGGCCCCTGGGTCCTGCCAACTACCCTGCAATAGGGCCCCAGCATCACCCTTGAGGAGCTGGTGTGGAGCCTGCCAGCTGAAGGCATCCCTGGGATCTGCTGCAGGCATCCCTGGGATCTGCTGCAGGCCGCAGACCTGTGGCAGTACTTCCTGTGGCCAGGAAGCTGGCTGCCTGCTGCTGGGCTCTCTGCCTTGGGCAGCCCCATCCCTGAGCCCCTCAGAGGTCAGGGACAGGATCAGACACCTGAAGTGTCTTTGCAGTTTGGGGACTGGGTTTTTTATTGTTGGTGTGTGGAGAGGGTGGTAGAGAAGCACTGTGTGTGAGGAGGGTCGGGGCTGTGTTTGTTGAGAGGGAAGCAGGGAGGGATGAGGGGGTTTGTTCTATTAAGTTTATACTGTTCTCCTACATGTGTGTCCTGGAGTGGTGCTGGGGGTGGGCAGGGGGTTGGGGATGTGTGGGCAGCAGTCCAGGTGGGCTGGAGCAGGATGCTCAGGAGGAGGGGGTCTGTCAGAGCCTCCTGCAGCTGGTGCCCTGGGCCCAGCTGGAAGGTGCACAGCTACCCTGGAGTCTGGGCAGGGTGGGGGCATCGTGGGGCCAGCAGGGCCAGCATCATGGCCAACAGCAGCACAGGCTGCTGGTCACCAGTGTCAGGGGTGGCATGGGGAGGCAAGGTGGTCAGGGAGGGAGCTCCTGCATTCTGGTCCTGTGCTGGCCCAGGCAGGGATGAGCCCTTAAAATGGCCACCACATGCTGGCAGCTGCCTCTGGCCTCAGCATGGCTGCCAAGTGCTGGCAGTCATGTGGCTGGAGGTTGGAGTTCCCCCTGGTGGCCACAGGGGCACATGGCAGGCTACTCTGACTTGGGCCTAAATCTAGTCCCAGGCTTGTCTGCACATTGTAGCATGAACCAAACGAATGTAGCTGATGTTAACATAGAGTGTAATAGAAGTGAAATGTAACCATGTTAATCTTGTCCTGTAAGCAACTTGAAAACTCCATTTTGTATCCTTCTGCTTGACATAAGTAAATGAACTCTGCATAGCCTTTATGTATAAGTGTGTGTAAAAGGGTGAATCGTGAGAGAACGGCATACAGATGGGAGAAGATGTCACTGTTTATGTAAGCAAATGTAAGTTACCAGTCAGTAAACTAATTAATGAACGGCTGAAGAATCCCTTTCAGGCCTAAAGCACAAAGAAGATAACAAGGAGAAGGAATACACCCACTCTGCCAGACAGGCAGCAAGAACACTGCAAGGCTGAGATAAGCTAAAGACAAGAGAAGAACAACCGCAAAAACAGAAGCTGGGTATGGAAAAACCCCAAAGCACTGGAACAAAGGATGCCAATCCCTATAAGAAAAACACTTTAAAAATGCCAAGTTGGGTGAGTCTTTTTCTCTACTGCTGTTTCATCAGAGCTCAGATGCATCTGTTCACCTTGCTCCAGCTGTTATCCTCAAATCTGTTATCTTCAAATCATCATCATCAATAAACCCGCGTTGGCCTGGGCTGATATTGAGCAACTATTGCTGGTAACTACATCTGGTGTATGTGTGGATGGAATGGTTGTTTTGTGTATGTGTATCCCTGTATGTAATGATGTGTATGATGATTTGTGTGTGTTTGTATGAATGGTGTGTCCAAACCTCTATGCCTAACTCATGAAATCAATAAACACAGCACCTTGCCTTATCGCCCTTTATAAAGTCTTGTTTGTGGTTTGAGCAATTGGCAATTTGAGTAACAATGTGAGGAGCCAGCCTATTCCTTCTTACCGCACAGTAAATTTAATGTGATGTAAATCCATGTGTAGACAGTGACAGTAAACTATGTTACTGTTCAATTAAGCATCTCTTGTAGACACACACAGTTTTCTAGAGAATATACCAAAGATGCATGGTGCTTACAGTTCCACCTTTTCTATATTAATATTTTTCATCTAATAACTATAGGATCATAGGAAAGTAGAGATGGAAGAGACTTTACTGCAACATCTAGTTCAGACCCTGCTCAAGACAGGATCATCCCTAAAACCATCCAAGCCAAGACTGACCTACTCTGGAGAATTTCCAAGGAAGGAAATTTCACAACTTTTCTACATTGCCTGTTCCAGTGCTTGGCCACACTATATCTTCACATTTATAATTGAGGAAATATTTCTGACTAAAAGAGTTTTTAGTAAATTACTGTCACATTCTTTTTTATCTGCATTTTTGGAAGGTGTTTTATGTTCCTAGTTGATGGTATAGTTTTATGATTTATCTACTTTTGATCAAGACAGGCTCTCACGTAGGGAGATCTTTGCACCTGGATTGAATAACATTGAAATTGGAAATATATTGTTTTTCTCCCCAAAGGACTGTTTTTTTTTTCTGATACAGATGGCAAAAAACATATGCACAAAGCAAGCCAGATGTAGTTCATTGGAATCTGTAGTACAGATTCTATCATCTCAGGTAGCACATAAAATAATTCAATTAATCCTTCTTTCCTCTGTTTTCTCCAAATTTATATAACATTTTATGTAACAAATATAATTTTTCAGTTGAAAAATGTTATCACCAGATTTTTACAGACATCTGTATTTCTAAATGATGAACCCACTATTATGAAAGAGAAATTAAAGAAATATGGCAGATGGAAATAGAGGGGCAGAGAAATAGCTAGTAACAAATTAAAGGAAATCTTCAGAGACTCCTTAATGAACTACCCCACAACTCTTGCAGCTGTGCAGAAGGGAAAACATGTGTGGGGGAAAAAAAAAACACCTTTTATAATTATATTCATTGACATGCAGAAGGTAAGGCAGAGTGTCCATTCATAGCATCTGACACACTAAGTAGTTGCCTATGAAAGCTCATGCCTCAATGGAACAGGCTTTAAGGTGCTAACTTGCCTTATCTTATACTGGATTTCAGACTGTCTTGACTAACCAGCTCTCTGATCATATATCCATATGTTAATAAACCACTCCATGGACACTAATTTGCATAGGATGAATTAGATGAAAATACATCAATATTTTGGAGTTAGTTCAGGTAACTAATCTCAAGAGTTAATTACCTGAGATTTTGAAAAGTACCGGAGTGGTAATAATTTTGCATCTTTTAAATTATCTCAGGTAATGTGCCAGATCTATTCCTGTGGGTGCCTCTGGAATCAGGGCAACATCAGAGAATATTTGGATCAGTATGTCTAGAGATCCCAAATTTTCTTTAGAGAGTTGCAGTGCAGGGAAATCTGACTGGGGTAGAGCACAAACAGGAAAGCTTCAGAATTGTTTTTTAAAAAATCTTACATCCCTGAAGAAAATGGGATCTTCAAACTGAGTTGCCGAGAATACTCAGAGGTTGATATATGGTAGTATTTCCTGCCACCGGTCTGTCTGGATCTGTGAGCAGGTGAAAATGGAATTGTGAAGACGTGAGATGACAGTTCTGTATCTAAAAATCATTCATCTTAGAATGAAGTAATATATAGTCATTTTTCCCCTATTGATAGCTCTAGATATATTTAGGCTTGTGAGTATCTCTATCTAAACAGTCATAAAATAGGATTAATTTAAAATAGTATTTGAGGAGGCACAAAAGCTTGATTGGCTTTCGCAAATGGATGAGATAAAATGTTTTGTAGCAGACACTTACCTAGACTCCTATTCATCTAGTAGCTATAAAGTCAATCACAATACATGGATGTATAATCTTATAATTGACAAACATTATACAGTGTCCAGGCATAAGGACCCATCACACTCCTTTTAACTAGAAATGGTAATATTCCTTGTGTAGATTTCAGAACAGCATTATTCTCTATCTTTTAGATCTTATGGCAGGTTGCTTCTCTAATTCAGGTGAGTAGCTGGATCAGGGAAGGAGTCTCATTCATAATCCTCCATTGATACAGGATACATAATTTCTACAGGTTACCTTCAAACTACCAGGTTAGATGGCAGCATCTTAGTTCCACATTTAAAGGCTAAATTTAATTCTACCTATTAAGTGCATTAGTGAATTTATATACCTATTGAAACTTGTTTGAGTCCCTGAAAAACTTGCAGGTGAATAGGTGCTTCTCCTAACTGCTTTATGTGACTCAATGTTAAAGTTAAGAACATAGCATGTCACCAAAAGTAGATGTATTAATGGATTTTCAGGGACTCAAGCAGGGTAAACACTTAAGCTCATTTAAATGACTAACAGGTGAAATACAATTTGCCCTTTAGTTCAATTTCTGGATAACACCAAGCCAAGTGTGACAGCAAACACTCTGGAGGACAAGATTAGGATTCAAACTGACCTATAGATAACCTGGAGAATTGTTCTGAAATAAATTGGATGCAATTC
Organism: Alligator sinensis; assembly: GCF_000455745.1. NCBI lineage: Eukaryota > Metazoa > Chordata > Crocodylia > Alligatoridae > Alligator > Alligator sinensis. Next base: position 454,137 of record NW_005842686.1, on the reverse strand, counting down.
AATGACATGTGCAAGATACTGCACTTAGGATGGAGTGATCAAATGCAAAATATAAAAAAAATGGCTAGGCTGAGCCAGGAAAAAAAATTGCTTCCATACAAATGCCAGAATCCTAAAAAAATAAGATGAGTGAACTTGAATGCCTAGTATTAAATGGTAACTTTGACATAATATGTATCTCAGAAAGCTAGTAGAAGGATGATAATTAATGGAATATTGTTGTAACAGGTTACAACTTGTATAAGAATGACAAAGTAGGACATACAGGTAGAGGAGTGGCATTGTTTGCTAAGGACAGTATAGATAATAACAGCATAATAACCTTACCTGAAAAGAAAACTACCAGAGAATCCCTATGGGTAGAAATGTCATACTTGAAGAAAAAGAATATAGTACTAGGATTGTACTACCCACTACCTGATCAGGAAGGTGAAGATAATTATGAAATGTGCAGGAAGATTAAAGAAGCTGATAAAATATGACAAGCAATAATAATAGGAGACTTTATCTCCTAACACAGGCTGCATAAATACCTCAACAGGGTAAGATGTGGAAATAAAATTTCTAGATGTGATAAATAACTGATTTCTAGAACAACTCATCTTGGAACCCATTAGAGGAGAAGCAATTCTGGACCTAATCCTGGGTAACACACAGGAACTGGTTCAAGAGTTATCTGTTAGTTAGACACTCTATAATAGCAAACATAATATAATCACATGCTAATAGGAGAGAGAAAGCCAGACCATGCCACCATGGCAATATACAAGTTTAGGAAGGGAAATTACACAAAAATGAGGAATTTATTTAGAAACAAACATAAGGGAACAGTCATAAATGTAAAAAGTCTGCAAAAAAGCTTGAAAGCTGTTTAAAATACCATATTAAAGGCTTAGGAAACGTCTATAGCATAAATTGAAAAAGGGAAACAAGCAGAACCATGAAACCCCTGCATGGTTTAATAGAGGAGTTAAGGAGGCCATTCAAGGCAAAAGGGAAGTCTTCCAAAAATAGAAGGAATACCCAAATGAGGAAAACAGGAAAGCTCCCAAACTCTGGTAGATTAAGTGTAAAACCAAAATATGGCAGGCCAAAAAACAATTTGAGGAGCATCTAGCAAAAGATGCTAAAGTTAATCATAAACACTTTCAAAAATACATCAGAAGCAGGAAGCCAGCTAGAGAATTGGTGGGACCACCTAATTACCAGTGTGTAAATGGTGCACTCAGAGATAATAAGGCCATAGAAGAGAAGCCAAACATTTGTATTGGTGTTTACCACAGAAGACAACTGGGGTAGATCAATCCTTTCTAGTAAATGGGTCTGAAGAGTTGGGCTACATTGAGCTGACAAACGAGGAAGCGTGAATGCCACATGCCCCTGGAGGCTGGGGGGGCCCGGCAAGTTTCTGCAGGTGGCAATGGTGCCATCAGCAGCAGGAGCATGGCAGTGGCGAGCGGTGAGCTCCTGCAGGCAGCTATGGCACTGTCAGTGGTGGGGGGAGAGGGTGGCAAGTGCTGACCAGCAGTGACACTGCCAGCAGTGGCAGCAGCAGGCAGCGGTGATTGTGGACTCCCCGCTGGCACTGCCGACAGTGTCGGCAGCATCTTTTCACAGGGGATGCACTGCCATGCTCATGCACCCCTTACGCCTCACCAATGACAGGAAGCTTTAGAAACAACTGATAAATTAAATACTAATAAGTCCCTAAGATCAGATGACATTCATTGGAAAGTTTTGAAGGAACTGAAAGATGAAACTGCAGAACTGCTGGAAATACTATGTAACGAGTGCCTATACAGGAGCAGTGAGGCCACTAACACACACTGGAATTCCAGCTTGTCACAGCAGACTTGATTAATTGAGTCTGCTGGAGCTTGGCAATTGCTGCACTCCAGTAGGTTCCTGTGTCTTGTGTTTCAGCATCCCCACATTTAAAAATGGCGACAGGAGCAGTTGAACTAAAGCTCATCAAACAAGCTCTAGTTCAAGCAGCCCTGCCCCACTCTTGGAGCTGCTCTAATTAAATCACCACCATCTGCCCCTCCCCAGAGCACATGTAAAAGTGCTCTATGGTTACAAATGCTCTCTGTGCCAAAGGACTGGCAGGCTGATAACATAACACTGATCTAATAGTGATCCTGGGAACTACAGACCAGTGAGTCCCATTTCCATCCCTGGAAAGTTGGTAGAAACTGTAATAAAGAATAACATGGACAAATATGATCTGATGGGGAAGTGTCAGCATGGTTTTAGTAAAAAGAAATCCTGCCTCACCAATTTGCTGGAGTTCTTTGAGAGTGCTAACAAGCATATGGGCAAGGGGGATCCAGTTAACATTTTATATTTGGACTTTCAAAAAGCTTTCAGCAAGACATCTCACCTAAGGTTTTTTAAAAAACTGTGCTGCTACAGCATTGGAGGGAAGGTTCGTTTGCAGACTGAGAACTGGTTAAAAGATAGCAGGCAAAGGGTAGGGCTAAATTATTACTTCTCAAGATGGAAGGAGGTCAAGCTGGGATGCCTAAGGGATCTGGGCTGGGTCTTATTTTGTTTAACATTTTCATCAATGACCTGGAAATAGGTGTGCACAGTGAAATCTGCAAGCTTGCAGATGATACCAAATTACTTCAGGTCATTATATCCCAAGCTGATGGAGAGGAGTTGCATAAAGATCTCACCAAGCTAAGTGAGCGGGCAAATAAATGTAAGTGTCAAGAAGTGCAAAGTAATGCACCTGGGAAAGAATAACCTCAAATATACGTACAAAATGTTGGGTTCTGAACTATGTGTCATGACCTTGGAATCATTTTAGAGAATTCTCTAAATCAATGTTCAACAGTTTTGTGTCCATTCCCTTTCTTTTATTTATTTATTTTTTTAAGGGAAAAATCCTGTCTACAGAGTTGTAAACTCGACAGAATTAGTTATAATGCATTCATGCCAACTTTGCAAGTATGTCACCCTTGCAAGTACATAAAAATGCTGAGAAAACCTCCCATTTGAATTTGAAATTACCTTGATCAGCATAAGAACATGAGGCATCTTAAAATTTCATAGGGCTATAATGCTGAGCAAGCATATATATTAGTGTAAGTAAACAGAAAAATAAGTATTGCATTAACAGAAATAAACCTGACATTTAGAATTTTTTTACTGTTTTCCAGGCAAAACGAATTTCACTGCTCTTTGGGTGTGTCTACACATGCTATTACTGTGAATGAATAAACTGTGGAGCTTATTGTTTCACAGTTAACTGCTCTTGGATGCACTGTTTGAATTTGCACCTGGGAGCAATTAACTCAGGAGCAATAAGCTCCACAGTTTGTTCATGTGCAGCATGTGGAGGTGGGTTGGAGCTGCCCACCCTGGCAGGGCACCCTGGGGTCAGGGTGCTTCCCCTGGCCCACCATGCTGTGGAAGGGCTGGCTGGTGCACAAGGGAGTTTTAGTGTTGGGCTAACCAGCAGGCAACCCCCACACAGAAGCACCCTCATGCCCCCACCATCCCCTCCAGCATCTACATGAGCATTGCTGCAGCAATTTTTACTCTGCAGCAGGATAGTACTTGTATTTACAAGTACTATTGTGCTGTGGAATAAATTAATTTACTCCAACCTAATAGGGATGCATGCATAAATACCAGGATGTTTACTGCACAGCTAATTAGTCAACTGCTCAGTAAACTTCTTGTGTAGGTTCACCCTTTGATATTTGCAATAACCTGGATCCTAAAATACACTTTTTTTTGTTCATTTGTTTTTACTTTAGCTACCAATACCCTAAATTCTACAGAAAAAAAAAAATTCATGCACTGAAGCATCAAAAACAAAAGCTTAAAATTAGATCTTATTTAGCAAAAATATGTATTTTGAAATATGTTTCAAACAGAAATACCAGCATTTACACAAAGGGTTAACTGAATTCAGTCTCACAATAGGAAATACATGAATAAGGCATAGAGTAAGATGCTAATCTGAGGTTTTAAAATGAGGCTTCTGATTTTTTGACAATGGAGTAATTATTAGCATTTCAAACAAACACTTTTTTTTCTATGCCAACTCTGATTTGAGGGGTTTCCTGTAAACACCTGTGAAGCTATATCATCATATTCCTTTGACTAGCTCATTGAAACTCACTTGTCTTGTTACACTTTCCCCCTCCCCTCCCACAAAGTAACCGGAGAGGCATGTGGTAATGACTGTCAGCAACTCTTATCCCTGTTGCATCCCTTTCTATGACTGAAGAGTATTTTCACCACTGAGATTTCATATCTTGGTTCTCAGGATGCTTAGAGTAATTGAAACATCTAGCAGCCCAGGCACACAATATTTTGTTAGGAACAACCTTTCATGTGTCTTTGATGGATATTGTTGTGCTGCATAGTTTTGATTTGAGAGAGAAAAAAAAAACAACTTTAGAAAAGGCAAATTCTGTCTGTCCATCCAAAATTCAGAAGAAACCTGATATCATGCAACATTTGGAAAAGGTACAGACTTCTTAAATCATTGACATGATCACCCACCTTCACTCCCCACATTCAATAATCCATTCTTACTCTGAACTTATTTTGCATAGCCCTCACAGAGAACTGAATGGATTGATTTGGTGATTTCTGCCTCAAGAATATCTGGTTTGTAGTTAGTCTCATTAGCATTTGACAGCTGTTAGGGTTTGACCAGGCCTTAAACAACCAGGAAAGAAGAGAGTGTGATCCTTGGTGTTTGTGGGTTGTGGCCATCTAAAAATTTAGGGACATATTTGGTTATTTTATGAATCAAAATGGAACCTAAAATAAGTTGGATGGCTCCAGGGTACTATTGGATAGGACTAAACAGTGACATACCTGCGGGGGTGGGGAGGAAAGGGGGCATAGGAACAGCTGCTTCAGGCACTGACTTGCGCACGGTAAAAAAGTTGTAGCTGCCAGAAGCCATGTATTCACAATCACAAAATGTGGTGGATGCTCCTTTCTCTTTGCCCCAGGTGCTCAGGAGTGTCCTTACACTGCTGGCCACAAAAGTTTAGTAAGGAAAAGTGTAGCTGCATAGAACTTTTTAAGCACATAAGCACAATTCAGGACATTATATGAATTGAAATAGAATGTCATTGGCACCTAAAAACGTTGTCAATTACATGTCTTAGCAGTGAAGAAGAATCTGCTGTTAATGTCAATCATGATTACAGCTGTAGGAATTTCAGTCATGAGGGAGTTCTAGGTATTTCAGCTGGAATCATCTCCTGAGACAGAGATAGTAGCTGATTACCATGAAAGAAATTACATCATTTTCCCACTCCTTTTTCCACTCAGAAAAGTGAAGAACTAGCATTATATATCAGAAAATAATGTAATATAACTGAAGTAGAGGGGTCCTATAATAATTAGAGTTACCATATAGCTGGGTTTTCCCAGACATATCCTCTTTTTTTTGTCTTCCATCCAGGTGGGGTTTTAAAATGCAAGCAAATGTCCAGGTTTTTGCTTTGCCTCTGTTTCCCCCCGGCACTTGCAGTGTGACTGATTGGGGCTGTGGGCAGCGGGGAAAGGTGATTGGCTGTTGGGGGATCATGTGCTCTGTGTGTGGGCCCCGGCAGCTGCTGGCAGGTGAGAGAGAGAGAGAAGAAAGTGAGTGACCGTAATAATAATTATATGATGAACCCTATGCTGTTGTGAACCCATTTGTGCAGGGGCATGTGTCCAAGAATTGTAAGCCCTAGGTGGCTCATCTCTGACCTGATTAGTGAGTTTGCTTAGTTTACGCTATTAGAGTAATGGTTAAGTAAATTGAGTAGCAATTGGATATGCCCAGTGAATACAATGTTTAGAAGATTTTGGAAGAACTCGCCTTTAGACATTCGTGAGGTAATGACACAATTTTGGTGAGAGGGGCAAGCACAGTTAGAATGCTGATTCTATAATTAGGTTTGTTCCAAAATTTATGTGAAGCCATCAGGAATTGATACATATGTTTTGAGGTAATAAAGAATATGATTGGTGGATAATGTTGATTGGCAGATGATTGGTAGCCCTCTTAAGAGAATGATTGGATAGTGAATGATTGACAGTAATGGTGTGAGTGAATCCGTTAAAAGGAGTCCACACCTGAGGAGAGGTGTGAGTCTGTGGGTGTATGAGTGAGTCTGGATTTGTTTAGGAGATCGAGATTACATGAGTCCAGAGTTGTGTGCAAGTTGCATTATTTGCCTATGTTTTGCTTGAGGGGTGAGAAGGTAGAGAGGGATGTGCATGCCTCTTTGGTTAAGAAGCGAGAAGGCTGAGGCTGTGGGCCAGCTATTCCACCAGGAATTGTCACCATTGTATCACCGTGCCTACTGAAAAAAGTAAACTCTCTGAGGAGGGAGAGAAAGCTCTGGGGATTGAGTGGGGCGACTAGAAGAAATTGGCTTGTTTGAATGGCAGGGCTGCCTGTGACTGCAGCTCCTGTCACTGAGACTGTAAGCTAAATCACAATTGAGTGAGATACAGTGGTTTGCTTTCTATTTTGTTCATTGCTGTTCTGAATATTGTTTGTTTACTATGTACTTACTGTTCTCTTTGTATGTTAATGATTTGGTCTCTTTAATAATATAGTCCTGTTGTTTAAACACTAATTGGGTGTCTGATTTATTATTCATAACATCAGATTGGGCCTGGGAAGTAAAACAAGAATCTGACAGGAGGATTAGACCCTACTACTTTCACTTAGTACAGTTTAATAGCCAGAATATTTGCATAGTTAGTTGCTTCTCTGTTAAGGGTGGTTATGCAAATGAGACATTACTGTGAGCATCCTAGCCTTCAGACAAGCACCGAACCTCACCAACCTCATCACCAGAAGCAAACTTCCTCAAGCCCAGAACACACCAAAAGGATCCAGACCGTGCCATGACAAGAAATGCAAAACCTGCCCCCACATCTCCAGCACCCCCACTATTACTACACCCCACAACAGAGCCATCAGCATCCCAGGATCTTACAGCTGCACCTCCAGAAATGTAATATACCTCATCCAATGTACCAAATGCCCTGATGGAAGATATGTAGGAGAGACCAAACAACAACTGCGCACCAGAATGAATGCACAGCGGAAATCCATCAAAGACAGAAATGCTCAATTACCGGTGGGGGCACATTTCTCACAGGAGGGCCACTCTCTCTCCAATCTCTCAGTCCTGATCCTCAAGGGAAACTTACGCAACACTTCCCAGAGACGAGCCTATGAGCTCCATTTCATCAACCTGATGGATACTAGAGATCAGGGACTAAACATAGACATTGGATTTTTGATACATTACAATCTGCCTGGCAACTGACTCCCCAGCCCAGCCCAGCCCCTGGCTTCTTTACTTTTCATTCCATCCAGGAAGACCACACACCAACTGCTGAAGCTTCCTGAGCCTGACGAAGGGTTTTTGAACCCGAAAGCTTGCTTAATAACTATTCTCCAACCATTTGGGTTGGTCTAATAAAAGATATCAAATTCACCCAAGGAACCTTGTCTGCCTAAGTGCTAAAAATGCACTTTAGGCAACCAAAAATGTCCACTTAGATGACCAAAACAGAACAGAATGTCATGTGTTTGATATGGAACCTAAGACCAATGTGCTTGTAGCTACCTTATTTTAAATAAGAAACCTTCTGTATTTACTTAAATGCAACACAAGGTGTTTTTTCCCAATCAGCATGGGGTAAAATGCCCCTTTTCTTTTATTTACATAAAACAAAATCTCATTAAATACACTATCATCATTAAACTGCTGCCAAAACCAGCATGTGTTCAGTAAGGGAGACTAGCTCACTGAGCATGACTATAAAACGCATGACTCATATTGAGCAAAACTACTGATGGGAACCTTTTTATTATTGATTACAAAACAACTAAAAGAAACTACATTAACATAAAACTTTACAACCTCGCCTACAACAATACCTTGTTCTTCTTACACTCCTTTTCACTATTAATGCATTAACCTCTCATGGACCACCCCCAACCCAGAAGAAAACAATAACTTTCACTCTGTGTCTTTGTCCTTTTAAAATAAACACCACCATTATTCTTTCTTCCATCTCTTCTCTGCCTTCTACTGTCCCATCTCATTCACATCTTGATTCACGTAGCATTTCATTCACAAATTTCCAGCCCCTTGACCAACAGTAGGTTTCTCACTTTCCATATTGTTACTGTTGCACAAAGTAATATGGTTCTCAGTCTATAGGTCTCCAGACCTTTGGGCATTAACCCGTAGAAGACCATTTCATATGTTAAGTCACAGTTCATATTGATTGCACTCAAAAAATGACACCATCCCTTCCATATCCCTTGCACAACAATACAGTCCCCAAATGCATGCAGTACAGATTCTTCAGCCCCATATCCCTCTCTCAGGCACAGCACTGATCCTACCAAGCCCCATTTATTCTGAATGCTCCTCAGAGAAAGAATATTCCACCTCATCATCCATATAATACCCATGTTCTCTTTTCACTCTCTTATCTGTGACTTCTTTCCACACATTTGCCATCTGTCTTTCCATCAGGTACACAACTATTGTTATCTTATCTTTCTTCCTTATCATATTGATCATCTTCTTACGATCTTTCAAACACTCTAATCCCACTCCCTCAAGTTTATTCACACTTACAAAGCTCTCCACCTTTGCATTGTGAGCTGGTGGCTGCCACGTCCACAGCTTTTTCCATTTTCACCCATATTAATTTTCTTCTTGCCAGGTAGAAACATGCAGTATTTCCCCTGCCCTCTGTTATCTATTTAAAGAACATACTTATAAAGTAAGTATACATAAAGATTCCAAAATCTGGCATTCCCCAACCTCCTGATTCCCTGGATTTGTATAGCTCCAGTCTAGCTACCCTTTCTCTTTTACTTCCCTGCCTCAAAAACACATATTTGCCTCTATACTCTCCTTATCTATTGCCATTACTTCCCCCTCCCCCTGGCCAGCAGGCAATCACCCCAGTCCTTGGGGCCAGGTCAGCTCCTGCTGAGTCCTGCAGTCATGGCCATGCAGCTGGGAGCCATGTGGTGCAGGATGGCTGGGGGATGGACAGACAAGTAAGGAAAGTGGTGGCGGGGGTGGAGAGTGAAAGTGAGTGGGTGTGTGGAAGTGTAGGACTTGCGCCTGTGTCCTAGGGCCAGCACCAGTGGGGCCCAGAGTGGGGTGGCAGGAGTGCAGGGCACAGGCTGTCAGGGTTCTGTACCTGGCAGGGCCCTATGAAGCCAGGCTGGGCTGTGGCGGCAGGGAGAGGGGGGAGCTAGCCCAGCTCCATAGAGCCCTGCTGGCCAAGACCCCACACTCCTACAACCCTCCTCTGGGCCCCACTGCTGCTGGCCCCTGGACACTCGTGCAGGCCCCACACTCCTGTCCAGCTGTTGCTGCACTTCAAACACCTGATCATTCCCAGCCCCCCTGACCCAGGCCCATGGTACAAGTAGAGGCTAGTGCATGCAGCCCTGACCCTGTGCACCCTGCAGCACAGGAGAGAACTGCTGCTCAGCATGGGGGGAAAGCAGCTCTTCCCCCTCCCACTCGCCACTGCTTCCTGGTGCAGCCACCTGAAGCCCTTGTGGGGCTGCCCCATGTCTACGCTGCATCCACTGCAACCTCTGGGCTGCCTCATGGGGCAGCAGTGGCAGTGTAGGGCAGACACAGGGCTCCAAACGGCTGCACCAGGAAGTGTTGGAAGCAGGAGGGGGAAGGCCGCTTTCCCCCATGCTAAACAGTATTTTCTCTCCCATGCCACCACTGTTGAGCCTGGGCCTCAGTGCCAACTCCAGGCTCACCCATCCAGGCTGAGAAGCAGTCATGGACATAAACTGCTTCTCAGCATGGGGGGAAAGGGGCCCCTTTCCTGCCCCACCTGCCTGCAGTGGGTTGGTTCGGGATTGAGAGAGTGGTTGGGGTAAAAAGGTAAGAAAGGTTTATTGATCTAACGAACACATAATTATGCAAAGCTTAACAACACAACGCAGACTGAGAGTAAATCTCTGAGTCAGCAACTTATTGGCAGTCCCCTTTTATGCCTGGTATATGACAAGCCTGTCAAAATCTAGCGAAGTCAGGCGTCCCCAATCTACGCTGTCCAAAGGGGTACAAGGAAGGACCCTAGTATTCACTCTTTGGGCTTCTCAGGACTCACTACCTGCTGAATCTAGGTCTGTGGCTTCTCTTTCACAATGATAGCTTCCTTTAACATGCTGCACTTTCCTTCAGCCGATTTCTGGATGTGCCAGCAAATCTATAGATTTTTTCGAGCTAGCTGTTGGCTTGCAGCCAATTATAGTTCTATACTACAAACTTTCCTTATATGACTAACCAATAGCAGTACAAGCCTTTGCATTTTCCTTATATGATTTCGCAATACACAGATAGGCAGCAGGAAACCAGGTTTAACCCTCTGACTGCCAGTTTAGCTGTCACAGGATGCCTCAGCAAGCATTTTTTCAAGTAGACACAATTTTGTTGTCAAGAGACATGACCAAGTCACTGCCACATTCCACCCCTTGCTTGTTGAAGCATCCTGGGACATTTACAGCTAAAATGTTAAAGCCACATAAACTTAATTAGGGAATGAGAAGGGATAATTGGGGGAAACTTGCAGATACAGCTTTCTTTTAGTTGTTTAAAGTGGGTACCATTCTACCATGCCTCTCTATAGGTATGATTTACAAACCATGTAATAACTTTGTTCCAACTTGTACCATGTCCTCCCACCTGGTGGGTCTTACACCATCGCTGGAGAGTTTTGTCAGCCATAGGAATGGGGGGGAGGGGGTAGATTTTCCCAGAAATGCAGTGGCTTGAGAGACTGAACAAATGAGGAATGCTCTGATGGAGGCAAAGACTCAGGGGTGTTAAACTCAATGGGGTCTCCCTTAGGAAATATGTAATAACAAATCCATAGATGAGCAGAACTACAACAATTACCTCCCCTCCTGCAGTTAGCCATTCCAGCTTTCAGGTAGGGAATGAACTCAAGATAATAACTGGTGCAACAGGTGCACTGACAATTATCACTTTGCCAGGTAGCTATTTTGTTCCTCCTGCTCAGTGGCCAGGATTTCACCTGCTCTGAGGTGGTGGGTTTCTTTCAATATGGATACTGTGGCTGGACCACATGAAGGTCATTGGAGTGCATTTTTGGGGAATGCTTTTCAGGGTCAGGCCACTCTTTTAAATCTTCAGGAGTAAGTTCATTAATATCTGGGTAATAGGAAGGGTAGTAGACACACCCTACCCAAGAAACACAATAAGGCATTAGTAAGAAGAATACAATTATAACAGTCTACCCCTTCATGGTGCCAGCTGATTTAGACAGGTGATAGGATAGGACTCATCTTCAGTAGCAGGTTCAATTAGGAATGGCTATGGCCGCACTTGCAGACAGATCCAATGTGTAGGAACAAGACAATAAGGAGCTTGGCTCCTGTTGGATGAATCTAACTTACATACCCACCAAGTATTAAGCGCACCTTTTGCCAGTAATGTTCCCTCCCATTTATCTCCCTGAGGATGTTTCACTACTACTTGATCCCCTGCCTGGAGCTTTCCTCGGTCACCATCCCTAGGTCACTCTGCCGTCGGCTCCCGGGGACCACCCAATCCAAAGGCCTGTTGCATAGGGCTACCTCCTGGATGAGGTCATTTATTGGCCCAATTGATAGCTCGATCCAGGTGCAAGTCCCAGTCTTTGAGAGCTGGGCCAGTGGCCAACCATGAATTGCATTTGAGGATGCCATTGGCTCGCTACTAATCAGTTAGACTATGGATGGTAAGGGATGTGATAAGTCCATAACATGCTATGTTTCACAGTCTAGTCATATACAAGACGATTGCAGAAATGAGGGCCATTATCTCTCTGTAATTCAATGGGTGGTGGATAGACAGTTAGCAAAGTTTCCAGTGCTGCACAAGTATCCTGGGCAGTAGCTCTTGCTAAAGGCTCGGGTGAATGTTATTCCTGCGATAACTTCTACAGCTACAAACACATACTGTCACAACATGCTTTTGATATTAACAGGTCCCATCCACACAGGCCCATAACACCGGATATCTTCTGTTAAGGCAGGTAGAGACGGGTTGACAGCTGTCATACCCATTTCTTTTTTTTTCCTTTTTAATTTGTGGAATCTAAAATGCAAATCTGGGCACCCGTGTCTAATAGCATGTCAATTGATTTTTTGCTTTTATCTAATTGAATCTGTATGGATATCCGAATTAAGGAGCCAATATTAGATGCCAGTCTTCGGCCCGCTACTGCCTCCATGGTGGCCCCTTTCCTTGGGGGTCAGGCCACCCAAATTTCCTAGGCCAGGCGATTCGAGGAGGTAAGTGGTGATGGCCTTGCATGTGTCTGGGAAAGTGTTAACAGTTTTGCCCTTAGGGCAGAAAATTTCTCTGGTGACTCTGTTGTTCCTGTATTGAAACAGGTAGCTAACAAGTCTTTCTATAATTTTATTTGTAAAGCTTTGGGCCAGCCTTCTCTGGCTTTTCTTAACAACTCAGGGGGGTCAGAAGGTTTGTCTTTTCCTGAGGCTACCACCATGGCCTTGGCAGTTTTTATTGGCCTGGCAAGCCCAGGCTTCTGCAAGATGGGCAGAAGCTGCACTCATCGCCAGATTACATTTCTTACTGGGTTGTTCACCACCTCTGGCTCTAAGGGCAACAGGGCTGAGGTGCACTCCATTGGTGCTTGCCAGCAGAACCTTCTCCACATCGGTGCAGTTACGACTTCTTCATCTAGCGTGTGAGTCCAATTTCCTGCACAAATTATGTCAGTCAGCGTTAACTGATATAAACAGTGGTCAGCCTCCTTTAAATTTGCCCATGCCTGAAGGGCAGGGTTAAGCTCTTCTTCCATAGCTGTTGACAGTTGCCTGTAGCACAGCAGAAAACAAAGTAACATTTTCACTGGCTGCTGCAAATTGATTTAACAGGAGCTCGGGGCACAGAATTATTTGGGCTGCCTCAGCATGACTCACAGAAATTGCTGAAGCCCCTTCAGTACATATTTGAACTAGCCAGTCTATTATTGGCTCCCCTGGCTTGGACTTATGCTGTTCCTGTATATCTCGTATTTCTGCACAGGTAAAAGAACGTAGCTCTGTCTGGGGCTTTTCCCGTTGAGGCCCTGAGTGAGTTACTATTACAGGAAATGTCTAGCTGACTTCTTCCCAATGGGAGAGGACAAACGGGGTGGTTCAGCATAAGTCTCATCATCAATCTTCTCCCCCTCATTTTCCCAGAGCTCTACTTCCTGTTTCTTATCATACAAGCACTGTTGTACCTTCTTGAAAGGAGGCTCCACAGCCTTTGCTAACTGTGCCTTCCTCTGAAGGGAAGCAGCTGCCTGTGCAATCATAACCTTCCCCTTTTTTTGTTCTAAGGCCTCCAAGTGACTTTGAGCTGCTCTTGCAGCTTCACATGCCACACTGTTGGAATCTTTTATATCTTCTATCTATTTACTTAATCAGGTGTTCTCTTCCCAGAACTGGACAATCTGTCCAGCCTGCAACCGCAGACACAAGGCCAGCAGCCACAATAGACACCTGTTTTTGGGTTTACCCCAGGTGGCAGAGGCGAACTTAGCCCACTAATCAGGTACAGTTCCAGGGTCACTCCAGGCATAACTTAACTCATCCTTATCCCACCTAGGATTCGATGTCCCTTTTACTTCCTTAAGCAAAACCACCGAAGAAGCCCACCCAACTTCTTCCATTCTGACCTTTCTCTCTGGACCAGAGTCTCTCAATCCTGTTCATGGTGCCAATTTTTGTCCCAGCTGCCTGCAGTGGGTTGGTTTGGGATTGAGAGAGTGGATGGGGTAAAAAAGGTAAGAAAGGTTTATTGATCTAACAAACACATAATTACGCAAAGCTTAACAACACAACGCAGACTGAGAGTAAATCTCTGAGTCAGCAACTTATTGGCAGTCCCCTTTTATGCCTGGTATATGACAAGCCTGTCAAAATCTAGCGAAGTCGGCATCCCCAATCTACGCCTGTCCAAAGGGGTACAAGGAAGGACCCTAGTATTCACTCTTTGGGCTTCTCAGGACTCACTACCTGCTGAATCTAGGTCTGTGGCTTCTCTTTCACAATGATAGCTTCCTTTAACACACTGCACTTTCCTTCAGCCGATTTCTGGATGTGCCAGCAAATCTATAGATTTTTTCGAGCTAGCTGTTGGCTTGCAGCCAATTATAGTTCTATACTACAAACTTTCCTTATATGACTAACCAATAGCAGTACAAGCCTTTGCATTTTCCTTATATGATGAATTTTAGCTGCACCATCGCTAATGAAGCTGGCTTTAAGCTATGGCAAAATATATTAACAAAATACAGTAAATGCTTAACCACAACAGCTTCCTTTTACATTCTGTCTGCTAGCTATAAGTATTTTGCAATACATAGATAGGCAGCAAAAACCAGGTTTAACCCTCTGACTGCCAGTTTAGCTGTCACAGGATGCCTCAGCAAGCATTTTTTCAAGCAGACACAACTTTGTTGTCAAGAGACATGACCAAGTCACTGCCACACTCCCCCTTGCCATCACTGGACAGTTTTTGATGTGGCTGCCTGGAGCCTGTGCCTCACTGCGCTGTGCCAGGTTGACCTGCAGCTCCATCATCACTGACTCTGGGCTGCCCAGCATGGCAGCGGCGACAGTATGGAGCTGCTGCAGAGAAGCTCACAGGTGGTGGTGATAGAGCCACAAGGCAGCCAAGCGTGGCATGGGCTCTGGCAGCCACACCAAAAACTGCCTGACAGTATTTTCAGCTATTATACAATCATTTCTACACATACAGCACAAACACACAGAAATCAGGACAGAAATATATATTTTTAATTTAAATTAAGTTATATTATTATGGGTGTTTGATTTTCGTGTGTGTGTATACATATATATATATATATATATTTTTTCCCCTGTTTGAAAATGGCAAACCGTCTTCCCAAAAGAAGTACTTTCAGGGGCAAGGGGAGGGGCTTCTCAAAGGGCAGAGGATAGGGGTGGGGCTTCTGGTTTCAAGATGGCAGCCAGTGGGTAGGGCAACTATCAATGGGTGGGGATACCCATGCGGACCTCTACAGCTTACCAAAACTTGCTAAGTGGCCTTCCGCCCAAAATAATTGTCTGTCCCTACCATAGCAAGACCTGGTAGGGGCAGCTCTGCTTGACTGGGGTGACAGGAGGCAGAATATCATCATGGACCAGTGTGGAGGCAGGCTTGTGGCTTCTGTGCAGGGGCACTGCTGACAGGTATCTTGCCCATAGGCAACTGGCATGCTGCAACACTTTTTTACACAAATACATGTTCCCAGAATAATAGGGCAGGGGGGTGGGGGTCAATGAACATACAAGCTTGGGAGGGAGGCAGATGCCTTTGGAAACCTGAAGAGCAGGTCTGACATGGCTAATTATTTCTGCTTTACAGCTAAAGGAAAATAGAAATTTCTTGCCCAGGCCAAAGTACATCTTCAGAATCAGGGTGACACATAGGGGGTGCATGTGCACCCCCTGAGTGTGGCAGTGCACCCCCTGCACTGTTGGTGGCACCTGCAAGCAGTTGCCACTTGCCACCCTGCTGCCTACACTGCTGGCAGCATCTGCAGGCACTCACCCCCCCCCCCCCCCTCAGACAAGCAAGCGCCACGGCCCGCCGAGCCCCCCCCCCCCCCCCCCCCGATAGAGTCAGCAGCATCTGTGAGATCTTCCACCACTGCTGCCATCCTCCTGCCACCCCCAGGCACTGGGGCATGCAGCGTTCATGGTCAGAATCTCATGGTGTCTGGTGTAAGCCTCTGGAAAGTTCTAGGTTGTGGAGGTGTCCTAATCAGCAGAGCCCCAGTTGCTGTGGGGACACACCCAGCTGAAGTGTGAGGAAAGGCACACACCAGGACCCACACACACATGCATTCTCCACTTCTTTCAAACATCCAACCTTCCTGCCTTCCAACCACACCTCGCAACTAGACCATCACCCACCGACAGACACCGAGGTCCCATGGGCACTGCCATGGGGTTAGGGGTTTGGTGGCCAATTCCTAGCAGCCAATTAGGGGTGAATTTCTCATTTGGCTCCACTTGGGAGTCTTTGGTGGCTGAGGGAGCCCATGGGGCATGCAAGAGTGCCCCCTACCTGCTGGCCTCAGGTAATGTGAGCAGGCTCCTAGCCCCAACAATGAACCCCAGACATCTGTTTGGATCTCTCTGGCTCTAACTTAGGGTGCAGACAGAAGTGCAGCTTCCAGCTGTAACTCAGAACAATTTCTGCAAAGTGTTCTGAGTTACAAAGTTTCCCTGGACCTAACAGAAGTTCACTGTTGATTGCAGAGGGAGGGGAATCTTGCTGCCAGCTGAGACCCTGCAGCCAGGTTCCCATAGCAACAACCATGGCTCTCTGCCAATGCTACCTGTTTTCAGGGGAGGAAAAGATAAAGTGCAAAAGTTAGAGTGCTTCCGTCTCTGGGTGTTTTAAATGCCTGTACTTTGCTTTGCATCAGGAACCAGATAATATTTTACTTAGAAGGCAACTAAGATGATTTAGGCTCTTAAAAATGTAAGTTCGGAAATATGTGATCCTAGTGCAGAACAGGTATTATAAGAAGACAATGACCCCAGTGTGAGATTAATAGGACAAACTTATACTTTAATAGTATTAGAGCCTTGATTTTGCCTCCATGACTGCAACTCAACAATCTATTTAAGAATTACCTTTGAATTATGATATGTCCTTTTAATTTTTAAAATAGAGTCAAACTGGTCTTTGACATTTTAACCATACCTAAATAATTCAAATAATAAACAAAGCTACACACTTTTTTATTCCTAAAAATCTTCAGAAAATAATTGCATTACTTTAAGATAAGGAATACTTAAATTAACACATCCTTAAGTCAAACCACATATGACTTGATTTATAAGCAATCTTACACATATGCAGTAATGATCCAGCAAATCTTTAAGGTTCCAGAGAAGATAGTATATATTTGTTTAACTTTACATATGTAAGTAAGTTGCACTGAGTTCATCGTTCAGTATTATATTGGATGAGTTCAACACGATTTCTCTGAAAACTAAAAAAAAACAAAACAAAACAAAAAATGTATATATCTGTCTGCTGAACTGGGGCTTAATACAATACTTCTACTTTTCTTATACACTTCTGCTTTCAATACTAGCTTCATTATTTAAAGAGCCTATGTTTTTAAGGATTAGAGTATCAAGTGCAACTTCTTGTGTGTGCACTGTTTAGTTATGACTTTTTACTATTTTGTACAAACCAAAAAATGTTCTTTGTTTTACAAGTGAAAAAAGAAAGAATGTTCCTGCCCTAAGTAGCTTATACTCTCAAAGATATACACAGAGGGGTAAAAACATGCATGGAGCAACCCAAAGTACACAATGTTCTCAATTTATAGCTTTCTCTTAAAATGAGGGGTGACCTCAAACAAGAGTTTTGCTCTCCTTCTGGATAAAAATGTAAGTCCTTTGAATATTAGACCTTAATGCCTCTCTTTCTTCCAGCAAGGTCATTGCAAGTCTTTTCTCTTTTTGGTTGATATTCAAACCAACTATTAACATACATAGCTCATCACCTAACACATTTTTTAAATTCTATTTTCAGACTTCCTACAATAGTCATCTTCTAAAAGCATGAGCCATGACACAGAGCACTTTATTCTACCTCGTGACTTTAATCTTTATATTGTGGCTGTACTGCTTGAATGGGGTTTTTATCTGAAGACATTATGCATTTCAATAGCAAGCAGGAATCTTATTCAAGTCTCTTTTTTCATAGTTCTCAAGCATAGTTACCTGATATTCTGCCCCTGCATATAATTGATACATCTTGCGATGTCTCAATTAGCAATCTCAAAATCTTATTTAACACTTAACTGCAAGCCACTTACATCTATATTGACAGTGTATTTCTTTCTTTAAAATTCAGACAATTATTCAGACAATAATTATTTTCTAACCCTTATTTATATAGTCTTTTGAACTACTGAAATAGATTCTTACATTAATATGTTGGTCCTTTTAGGTCCTGAATATCTTTGTATTTGTGTAGTTTAATGTTTCCAGTAAAAATAATGGGAATTAGGATCACTCAGCTTTTCCCAGGAGTCAACACATACCAGACCTAAACATTATTTTCTCCCATGTCCAATCACATTATTGTATAAAATTTGTGTCAATCATTTTATGTATTTTTATAATTGAGAATTAAAACTTCTCTGCTGAAATTCATCCCATCCCAAATTAGGTCTGCTGCATTTTGGACTGAAACTTATTCCACGTAGAGAGGAAATTTATTCTGCTCTTTATTGGCAAGTACATGCACAAGAAATGTAACACTTGAAGTATGATCATGAGGGACGTCATCCTTAGCTGCACCAGGCAACATGAAATCTTCCTGATTCTGGGGTGTGCTTTATGCTTAGATGCCAATGACACTACAACATCACTCAGAATGAGTAAGGATGGCAGAATAAAGGCCTGATATATTTTACTATTGGCACAGCCTGTTTTCTCCAGGTCAGCTGAAAGATGTCTTCTAGAACCGTGTTTCTAGAGTCTTTCAGTATCTGCAATTCAACTATTTCTGTCTCTTCATCAATCATCCAACTTTCAGTTTGCCTTCTCTGATAAAGGTCCTAGAAAGCAATGCAATCTCTTCAATAACAGGCTCATTTGCCTGGTAATCAACTGTCTGTTGAACTATGTCTCTGAGGTTTAGACCATATCATAATACAAGACTATAACATTTGAGAAATTAATAACCTTATTGACTCTGGGTTTGATAGTCCCATCTTTCAAAAGCTATTTAACATTACAATAACAAAATCAGTCTCACAGTGTTACATTGTAATATGGTTTGGACACCTCAGTTAGACTTCAGGGCTATTTGTTCAATTGGTTTGACACCTTCCTCAATAGAATTCATTTGCCTAAAACAATTCCCCTCTTGTCTTGTGATTTGTTCATATATAATAATGTGGAAACACTCTCCTTTTTCGTGTGTGCATGTGTGTGTGCACACATGCTCAGATGAATGAGCAATGATGGGATGGAAAAGTCACAGTCATTATAAAAATGAAGTTGCAGAAGCAACAATATAGTAGGGCATCATTACTAGGAAAGATTTTCAATTTGAATGGTAGCTATGAAACCTGTAAACCATTTTGAACCTGTTAACTATGAAAATTGCTTGGGGACACATCTGCAATTATAATAGCCTTGCCATCTTTCTATATTTGTTTCCCTATTTCTCAGTACCAGAAAATATTATGAGTCAAAAGAGATCATAAAAGTTTGAATTCTATTTCACCCACTAGATATCTAGGGCCATATTATAGTCTACCTGTTAGACTTGTAAATGGTTTTAAGACTATTTCAGCCTGCTCAACTCCTGAAAAACAGCATAATATGAGAGCATCCTCCTCCTTGCTGGCTTTTTTTGGTAACCCAAGTTTAAGGGTTAGATGACAAAAATAAAAGTAGATTAATTAATGGAGTTTAAGGGATTTAAATAGGTGGAATAGAATGACATCTAGGCATCTTAAATCTACTCACACATATAATTGCTAGCTCATACTTTCTAAATATGGTGTGGAAATATGGTATAGAACTAAGTTATTTTTAAATGTATTCAGCACGTTTGAATATGTTTTTATTTTTTTAAATAGTGACCATAGTTGTACATACAGTCTAAAAAGAAATTGTTCAGTATTAGACAACTTTATGTACTAAAATCACCTAAGTTCACACTGTAATTACATAATTGTGAACTGCCAGAATATGATTGAAGATATTTGTGTTTTGCAATGACATAATTTGATATAATTTTAGTTATTAAAAGAGTTCATGAAAAATATCTAGAATTGCATTTCTTAGCTTTTGTAAAATTAAAAATAGTATGGAAATAAGTGCTTGATCCTTCCTGAGTACCAGCATGTAATTGTAAATCAAGCAACAAAATGTGTCAAGATCTCTCAAACATTTTTTATCTCACTGGTATTTGTAAGGCACAGTGATTCAGAAGACATACTGGCAAAGACAAATCTTGTAATCATTAATGTTTCATGATTCCACTATCGCAGAACCAGCTGCACACATTTTGTGGACAGGCATTCTAACAGTGTTTTGATACTGGTTTCTGACCATGGCTGGACTATACAAG
This sequence comes from Alligator sinensis, assembly GCF_000455745.1. NCBI lineage: Eukaryota > Metazoa > Chordata > Crocodylia > Alligatoridae > Alligator > Alligator sinensis. The sequence continues at coordinate 433,927 of NW_005842686.1, read as the reverse complement.
TAGAGAAATGGGATAGAAACATGTATACCTTAAGAAAAAACACATCCAATCTGGAAGAAAAGTAATATTGTTGTTGTTAATTATTACTTGTGTTGTGCCAGTAAGTTTGGGTATTGTGTAGTACGATATATGATCTTATTATCCAGACCTTAAATAACCTAAGTACAAAAAGTAATTTTGATTTTTTTTCATATATTTCAGAACTTTGCCTGAGGTTTTGTAGTAGGAATAGGTAGAATTTAAAGAAATACATGGTTCAAGTTTGTGTTGTGTTGTGCAGGGTATCTAGAGGTCCAAATCTAGGACTCATGTCAGAATTGGAGTGTACAAATGCACCTGAGAAAAGACAGCTCTTGCCTAGAAGAGTTTCATTGACTGATTTTCATTGTTCTGTTTAGGGGCAGTGAAACACTTTGTACCACTAAAATAATATCAAAACCAAAGTCCATAGGCTGAGATACTAATGTGTATAATATCTGAATGTTTTCACTGAACAAAGTTTATGTACATACTTTTATTACGACACTAGCACAAGTCCATACTTTTCTCTTTATTCACTTGAACAGTCCCACTGACATCCATGCACAGAATACCTGAATTAGTAATTACTATTTTATTTAACATTTGCTCGATATGTGCTAGGAACCTTATAGACTCAGAGAAGAGGACCTACTTGGAAGAAGTTATAAGTCTACTAGATGGGGTGCTAGGTTAGGCCTGGAAAAATCTGGGTTTAATTTCTTATTTAAACACAGGTTTCCACTGTGATGTTCAAGCTCTTTTCATACCTTATTTCAACAGCTATAAAACAACAACAACAACAAAAACCTTTCTTATCTTATATGGTATTTTGAGGATGAACACATTAAAGAGTGTGGCATGCTTGTGTATTATGCTAATAGTGGCTGCACAAGTATATAAGACTCATCCTCAAAGCTTTTTTCTGTAGGTGTTAATGAAGCTGTGGTCAGAGTTTGGTAACACAGTTGTTGCAGTATCTTGCTACAGCTCCTCATACATGAATTTGCAGCTCCCCCTGGACTTACACAAAGGTCCCAATCAATTCAGGTGGTAATTGGTATCTAATTTAGGCTGAGAAACGAAAGGCTAGATGTGAAGCTGGTTGTATGATTACCTTGTGTGCCACTGACTTTAGAACCTGCTGCAACCTAGCCACACACCTACTCCCTGACACCGGAATGGTTAGGCGGGGTCAGCTGACCCTTCATCCCTTCCAGCATAAACCCATGACCTGGAAGAGGAAGTGTTCAGGCAGCAACACCCAATCTTGTACCTAGGCTGCTGCACCCCTGGCTTGTGCTGCTACTGAGTCTCTGACAGATTCACTGGATACCCAAGACCCTGAGTTTGGCCTGACCTGGCTCTAGTTTGATATCCTGGATACCTGACCTGGCTAGCCTCCTAACCTCATTCCCTACACTCAGATTCTGCATGCTTCCCTCAGATTTTGGCTGTTTCTCCTAACTCTGGGTAACCCCCAGAACTGGTTAACCACAGCTGAGCATGAAAACCTGGAACTCCAGCCTCAACCCCTGGATTACATGACCCCGGCTTTAATTTCTGGCTCCTTGTAAACTCAGTTCCTGGACTTCGCCTGATTTAATCAGGTGACTTTCCCCAATCACTCATGCCCTAGTCCATTACATCACTAGACTCTGTGCTATGCATCCATGATCTCTGCCACATTGGAAAGAAACCAGAAGGGTATTGATATTTACTGATATATCCCATAGTGATATTCTATGTACATTTTCATATAAGCTAAAATTAAATATCCTACTAATATACTGGAATGGCATTAAATTATACGCTACATAATAGCCATTTGGTTATTACTGTGTAATAGCATTAAATTAGCATAAACCATTGACAATTAACCGCATTTACTATTGTGTTTGTTTCTTTTTTGCCAAACTAATGAATCCACCTGCTCTCTCTCTCTTCTCCCTCTCCCTTCTGCTCCCCCTTGCACACAGGGCCTTGTTATGCATTGTCCTTTGAGCTGCTCAAATTTTGATCAGTGATGGTGTCATCTTGAGTTTGGAGCAGTCGCACCTTAAGGCTAAAATTCTTCTTTGACTGTCCTCCACCTACACACCTATGACTTTTCATTAGAGAGTTGGTGATCAGGGGCCTGACTAGGAGCTACAACTGTGAGCTGACATTATGGCGATGGTGACATTGGATGCATTCCATCTCCTTGAAGAGGTAAAGTCTGACTGTGGGGGCCAAGGATAACCAGGAGGCACGTGGTCTGGAAGGCTGGGTCTCAAAGTCTATGGAAGTAGATTTTCACTCACTGATCTCCTTTCTTCCTGGTCTGCTTGTAATGATTAGATGAGCATTATTTGATACTAGCCTTGATTTACTATAATGATTTGTAATTAACACCATTTAAGGATATAGATTGAAGGTTGTTATATAGCAGGCATTTCATTTCAAGGTCATGGAAGGGAGGGTAGGATAACAACCACAACTAAAAGCAGTGTAGTACAATCAGTTCTTTTTTCCCTTTGGTAGCCAGGAATGTAGTGAGCAGGCTGTATCTCTTCCTAGTTACTCTGGAGACAGAAAATATATCTGGGTATCCTTCTAAATCAGGGGTTCCAGTTTTTTTTTTATTGCTTTTCTTCTCATCTCCTTGAAAGTTCTGCTTCCCTCTTCCCTATCCTTTGTCAAACAGGCTTGTCAAACAGTTTCCATTTTCAGATGGCATCATGAATTAGTAAAGAGTTTGCTTTAATCTACCCTATGATACACAGGAAATTGCATTCAGGCTCAGAACTGCTCTTTGCTGGAGCAGTGGGTTCCATAAGAGCTAGCTACTACATCCAGGTATGCATTTTCCAGACCCAGGAAAGGGAAAAACAATGAAGATGCACAACATTTGGGCTCCCATACCCCAGATTTTGGTGTTGGGCCCTGCCTTCATGCATCCCACCTCTGAGATCCTAGCCCTTTTTGGAGCCTTGCAGACTAGGCTTTATGGGCTGGATTTGATTTGCAGGCTGTCTACTAGGCACCTCTGCCTTAAGGAAGCAGAAAAACTGCAGACACAAATCCCATGCAACTGACACTGGGCACGTCTACATGTTCATTAATGAGCTGTAATTATGGCTCATTAAGTTTAGCATCTGTAATGGCAGGTACTAACATAATGCTCTGTAATTGGTGCAACTGTGCATTAGCACAGATGAATTTTTTTTGGTGACGTTAATGAGTAGTAGATTTATTCTACTGCACATTAGCGCATTAGCATGTGTTTTGCCCACCATGCTAGTGTGCAGTAGAATTAGTACTACTGCAGGGGGATGCACATTAAACATCTCATATAGAGTGCACACTGATGTAGTTTTACTCCTTTCATGTCTTTTTACTCAGAAAGGTTACATTGGCATAGGGTTGTGTCATGTATCCACCTTTTTTACACTGGTGTAAAGGCCAATTACACTGGTGAGAGTCTGCAATCTAGCAAAGATCACAAATTATAGTTAAACTTGACACATGGAGTGTCCAGTGCACTTAATGAATTGGCGACTATAGTGTGCATACAACCCGAGAACATGGTTGCAATTCATAATTGCTTAATCTTCACTTAAAATATAATTAATTTAAACTATATTACCCACATTTCCAAGATATGTATCTCCATATTAGACATGTTCATATACAATATCAGCATTTGTTAATGCCCTTCATCTGAATATATCTCCATTTGCAAAAAAAACCCCAAAGCCATCATCATGTATCCTGTGTATTTCCTTTAACTTATGTTTTTTTTTTTTAAAAACTGATATTTTAAAACTAATATGGAAAAAAAAACAAAACAATTTTATACAAGTGCCGAACAGAAAGTTGAAAAACAACAATTCCAAATGAGGTTGTTTTGCTCTGGGAAGATGTTCCTGAAATTGATTCAAAATGCTAATCTCTTCATGAAAGAAATTGCAGTAGATTGAATTCAACTGGAAATAAAACTAATGTATTTATTTAATACAAAGTTTTAGAAGTGTGCTTATCAGTTGTCTCCATGACCCACCCCTCTTCTAGTTACTAAGTAACTTGGCTCATGGTTCATATCTGTGTTGCTTTTTTCAAGGTGGTGGGGGGGAAGAGTTTATTACTCAGTGCATAATTATTGAAGTTTAATTGAACAAAATTAGTTATTTTAAAACATTACATTTAAACAATGCCAATTAATGGTATATAAACAAGAAAAAAAACAGTTTGGTTTGAAATAGCTATCTGTAAAGTATGCTTATTTATAATCAACGTTAATGGTGGCTATAAATGTTAATTTTGTTAATTAATTTCTGTGATAAAGATAGCAACTAATTCTTTATTAACCTACCAAAGATTAACCAAAAAATAATGTTACTGTGGTGTAAATGAAATACTACAGTACTAAAGATTCCATATGCTCAGAAACAGTTCCAGCATTATGTTGTATTTCTTACTATGTTAGCAGTCTGCTGAATGAGAAATATGCTTAAGGTCTATATACTGTAAGAATTGTTTTAACCTGTTTTCAAATCTGTTTAGCTGACCCAGATGTCAAACACATTTGAAAACTGTCCTTATATAGATAGATCTTAAAGCTAAAATCTGTCAGGAGATATTCTTGGTTAATTTGATGGCAATTGCATGGATTAGGAATTATGAAAAGTATGGTTGTGTTGTTACCCTCTACCATTCATGGACAGAACCATAATCACTAATTCAAGCTTTACTTTAATCAGTGGATGTAGAATATTATCAATTTAGTGTTTCAGAGGTGCCCAGTGTTGTTTTCTGTAGGATCTTGTAATGGAGCAGTTCTAGTTTATGAATCGCTTCTAGAGTATTCCTACCATAAAAGTACAAGATGCTGCTCTGAAAGTCCTATCTAGAAAGCTTTTCTTGAATGTTCCAATTGAATATTTTTATCCAAAGGAAAAGAAAACTATAGAATATATTTCTGTTCTTATTCTTGATACTTATCTTTGTAATACTTCTCTGCTATTCACAATCCATACTCCTTTCATAATGTGCAGTGCACTTTATTGCTAACTTTGCCATTTAGACCTCATATTCATCCCCTGTCAGTGACATGGATCCACTTAAAAATATGACTACATATTCTTCTTTCTGGACTTCCCCCACCTCCATGCCCCGACTTGGTTTTAACACATCTTCTACAAACAACATATTCCATATTAATTTGTTTCTCTTTTCAGTTCTCCCTTGACAAATCACTTATTCCCCACCTTTTTGTCCCACAAGTTCTGCCCCACAATAAAACAAAACAAGCAAACCAACAAAACAAACAACACCCTCTTTCTGCTCAGTTTTCTTTTCCACCCATTTCTGTCTCTGTAACATTTATTCTCTTCTTGTCCATGTTTCCACAGCTTACTGTTAGTAGATACTCATTTAATTTGGAAACTTGACATATGTTCTCCCTATCCCATATTTTCTCTCGCATATACTTTGCTAGAATTGTATACCCCTGTACTCCAGTATCCCCATTTAGTCTTTCTTTGCATTTGTCCAATTACTATACAGAATGCCTACAGCTGAGGTCATGTTTATTTCTTTAAACAGCATCAATATCCACTTAACCTTCATCTCAACTATCCTCAGATTAGTGCAGCAGCAGAATAGCATCACATTTGAATGACACTTTTTTTGGTCTTAACTGTATTGTCATTATTAAGTTTTGCTTTAAAAAACAATATGGACACATGTAACACTTAGCCCAGTTTTTAATTCAATTGAAACCTATACCTGAATGATATACCTGAAATATATACAGGTACAAGCCCAGTTTAAATCAACCTGGAATTGATCAAAAATGTGCTTGGAAAATTAGGTTCCCTTTTGAACAGTGCATAGTGCACAGAGTTATGTGTGGACACCAAGCATTCTGTGGTCATGTCTACATGAGACACTGACTATGCCGTGGCCTGATACTGCTTCACAGTACTGTTGCATGGCAAAAACCATGATGCTGCACTACTGTACAGTGGTATTAAGCTACTAATGCTACTGTGCAGTAGTATTAGGCTACTGCTCAGTAGCATCACAGAAAATGTGTCTGCCGGTGCTACTGCACATTTTATTTAGCACTTGTTTATACAAGTGCTAAATAAATGCACAATAACAAATGCACAGTAGCATCTCATGTAGATGCATCCTGTGACAGATCTTATGAGTGCCCTGCACTACAGACTTTGGTCAAGTACATGCTATGAATGTTTATGGAACTCAGGTTGAGAGGTGAAGGGACAGAAGAATAGTGAAAATGTCCCCAGTCACAAACCACCCAATCCTGGGATTCCCACCTAATTACCCACTGAGAGACACACTGGGTTGGGTGTTCACTTCCTCCTTACCTCCAGTATCAGAGCCATAGGTTTGTTAAAACCTAGAAAGTGACCATTTTACCTGGAACACTAGGCCATTGTATGTGTAGACACCTCTGACCAACAATGATCATGAACCAGTTCCCAATACTGACATTTGGGACTGGTTCAATTGTTCCATGTGTCATATAGTAGGAGTTGTAAAGTGACAAGAAGCATTTGATGTAATATATTTCAACTTTAATAAGGGTCTTGACACTGTTAGTTTTCATAAGTGAGCTAGGGAACTATGATCTAGACAAAACTGGTTAGAAATGCAAATACAACAGTATGGAAAACCAAAAATTGTATTCAAAGAATAGTTTTGTTGTTTGTTTGTCTGTTTTTTTCTAAAACCATAAGGATGTATCAAGTGGGCTTTTCCAGGAGTCTGTCATTATCTAGTTCTACCATTGTCTTTTCAATAATTTTGTTCAGTTACTTGGATGATAGAATCGAGAGCTTGTTTACCAATTTTTCATGCTATACCAAGCTATGACGGGTTACTCGCACTTTGGAGAAGAGGACTGAAATTTAAAAGGACTTTGATAAATTAGAGAAATTATGTGAAATTAAAAGATTTAAATTCAATGATGGGAAATACAAAATACTTGTATGATTTAGAAATAATAAAATGTTCAAATAAAAGATGAGGAATAACTGGTTAGGCAGCATTTCTGCACTTCACATACTGTAGAGGAGTCAACAAGATACACTGCTCCAAGAAAAGCAAACATTTTGGAATGTATGAATAGAAATGTTCTATGAAAGATACATAAAATTATTCCATACTAATTATCAGTGGTGGTGCTTCAGATCATTTGGGAACACCCACTGAAGAAAGTAGTGGACCAAATGGGCAAGAGCAAAGGAAAAGGAGCAAGAAATGCTAAAAGTCTAGAAAACACATATGGCAAAAGATTGAAAGCTGATTTCAATGAACTCAGGCGATTAGTCAAGGACGCACTGCAGAGTAGGAGTTTTGAAGTGATGGGAGCCCAGGAAGGGTGGCTGTGCCTTAAGGAAATGATCCTTCGGGCACAAAGCAAGGCGATCCCCGAGCGAGGCAAAAGGGGGAAAGGGGCCCGGAGGCTTCCCTGGCTGACCAGAGAAATCCAGGGCAGCCTAAAGGACAAAAGGGGAGCACATAAAAAGTGGAAACAGGGAGAGATCAACAAAGATGAATATACCTCCTCTGCTCGTGCTTGTAGGGAGGCAGTTAGATGGGCCAAAGCTGCCATGGAGCTGAGGATGGCAACCCAAGTAAAAGACAACAAGAAATTGTTTTTTAGATATATTGGGAGTAAAAGGAAGGCCCAGGGAGGAATAGGACCCCTGCTAAATGGGCAGAAACAATTGGTGACAGACAGAGAGGACAAGGCTGAACTCCTCAAAGAGTTCTTTGCCTCAGTGTTCCTAAGTGAGGGGCACGACAAGTCTCTCACTGGGGTTGTAGAGAGGCAGCAGCAAGGCACCAGACTAAGATGCGTAGACCCTGAGATGGTGCAGAGTCATTTGGAAGAACTGGATGCCTTTAAGTCGGCAGGCCCGGATGAGCTCCATCCGAGGGTGCTGAAGGCACTGGCCGACATCATTGCAGAGCCACTGGCGGGAATATTTGAAAGCTCGTGGCACACGGGCCAAGTCCCGGAGGACTGGAAAAGGGCCAACGTGGTCCCCATTTTCAAAAAGGGGAGGAAGGAGGACCCGGGCAACTATAGGCCAGTCAGTCTCACCTCCATCCTTGGCAAAAAGTCTTTGAAAAAATTATCAAGGCTCACATATGTGAGAGCCCGGCAGGACAAGTTATGCTGAGGGGAAACCAGCACGGGTTCATGGCAGGCAGATCGTGCCTGACCAATCTAGTTTCTTTTTATGACCAGGTTACAAAACGCCTGGACACAGGAGGAGGGGTGGATGTCGTATACTTAGACATCAGGAAGGCCTTCGATAAGGTATCCCACACCACACTGGTGAACAAGTTAAGAGGCTGTGACTTGGATGACTACACAGTCCGGTGGGTGGCGAATTGGCTGGAGGGCCGCACCCAGAGAGTCGTGGTGGATGGGTCGGCTTCGACCTGGAAGGGTGTGGGCAGTGGGGTCCCACAGGGCTCGGTCCTTGGACCGATACTCTTTAATGTCTTCATCAGTGACTTGGACAAGGGAGTGAAATGTACTCTGTCCAAGTTTGCAGATGACACAAAGCTATGGGGAGAAGTGGACACGCCGGAGGGCAGGGAACAGCTGCAAGCAGACCTGGACAGGTTGGACAAAAGGGCAGAAAACAACAGCATGCAATTCAACAAGGAGAAATGCAAAGTGCTGCACCTAGGGAGGAAAAATGTCCAGCACACCTACAGCCTAGGGAATGACCTGCTGGGTGGCACGGAAGTATGGTTAAGGGCTTGCAGACCAAGCCCTACGAGGAGAGACTAGAGAACCTGGACCTTTTCAGCCTCCGCAAGAGAAGGTTGAGAGGCGACCTTGTGGCTGCCTATAAGTTCATCACGGGGGCACAGAAGGGAATTGGTGAGGTTTTATTCACCAAGATGCCCCTGGCGGTTATAAGAAATAATGGCCACAAGCTAGGAGAGAGCAGATTTAGACTGGACATTAGGAAGAACTTCTTCACAGTTAGAGTGGCCAAGGTCTGGAACGGGCTCCCAAGTGAGGTAGTGTTCTCCCCTACCCTGGGGGTCTTCAAGAGGAGGTTGGGTATGCATCTAGCTGGGGTCATCTAGACCCAGGACTCTTTCCTGCCTATGCAGGGGGTCGGACTCGATGATCTATTGAGGTCCCTTCCGACCCTAACATCTATGAATCTATGAATCTATGAAAGAATACAGTTTGTTTAGTTTGGAGATCACTGAATAGTGATTCCACTGAAGCTGGAATCAAAATATCCAATTACATCATTTCAAACCTGGCAGTTCAATAGATGGCAGCCTTCTTTTGTAGTGATTATATACTAAAGCCAGGATCATATTCTGCTTCTCATGTCTAAGTTTTTACCACTACCAGCCCCCAAAAGTTTATGTCTTACCTCGAGAATGTGATCCTGTTATGTGCAGGGAACCGCATAGCTTTCCCAGGTCTTTCAACAAATCAACTTAATATGTTTATGTCCTCTTGGAATTTACTTAGAAATGTCCATCTGAACTAGAGCATCTAAGGGTATTGTTACACTACCCATCTGCTTCTGGGTTGAAGGTGGGGATCCTACCTTATTGTCCTCCTCACCAGACAGAGGCACAACAACAGGAGGAGCTCCCCACAACCTCCTCTGAAGTGCCTTCCAGAGGAGACCTGCCTCTAGGGGAACTTCATTAAGAGTGGAGCACAAACTCAGATTCCCTCTCCTTCCCCAGAATTTCCTTAGCTATGGCACTCAGTCCCATTGTTTACAGATCCAATTCCTCCTCTGGCATTGGATGGCTCATGCTGGGAACTGAAATTGGGGTGGAGACTGTCATGCTGGTGGTTATTATTGGTGTTAGTGGAGCTGGTGCAGGTTCAGACACTGCTCCCACCTCCTTGTTCCCACTAGCAGCAGAAGGCGCATTGCTGCCAGGAAAAGGTGTGCATCTATGTTGGGGGGAGGGAGGGAGGAGTTGAAGCTCTCCCTCTGCCCCCTCTCCCTCTCCGCCAGAAGACATGGCACCTGCCTTTCCAGCATGCTTCATGATGTTTGGTGTGCTGCAAAATGTGTATGTATCTGTAATATATGTTGTACTTTCCTGCACAGTGATGACACACTGTCAGGGAAAACACAGAAGAAGAGAGACTAGCTACCAAGAGACTAAATAGCAAGCCAGAGCCTTTCAGACGCTGCTGATCCAAGATATACAGCACACAAAAGGCACAGATCACTTCACCCACAACTTCATATGTTGTTTATACATCCCTCCCCCAGAGCACTGTGATTGGAAGGAAACTCAGGGAAAGATCACAGTCACTGGCTGGCTACAGATGTCAATATCAGAGCAGTCTTTCCCCACCTCTTCTCCCTCCCTCTTCTCAGTTTCTACTTCCTGTAAGTCTGCCTTCTGAATCTGCAAATCCTTTCTAAATTGATTTGGAGGCTTACAAATTGATTTGGACCTTTTAATGGATCTCCCAATTCGATTCAGATTCAGAGATTCAGCTGCCAAATTCGGCTGAATCTCCTCCAAATCAAATCAGCTACCAAAGCTTTGCACAGCCCCAATAGACATACTATTTTAAGGACAGTATATACAAATAGTGCCATTGTATCCAGAATGCATGCCTAGCATGATCATTAGGGTCAAGTGCTGGACCCCTCCTTCTTTCACTGGGTCTTCTTTCCATAACAGCCCCACTTTCCATGTTCCTGTCCATATGCCAAGAAGTCCTGCACTTTGTTCACAAAATCCACCTGCTCACAATACATTTGTAAGCATGTTTCCATATCTTCTTGCTGAACTGATTAGTGAACATTCTAGTTGTTGCCGCCTATCTGTTTTGTTTCTCTCTGGATCTTTCCCAAAATTGTTCATATGCTTTGGTATTGCTAAAACTCCAAGCCCACATCCAATCATTCTGAAGCATTATCAAAGTATTCAGTTGCCCAAGCTGCACTTTCATTACAGAAAGTATAATATTATGGCAAAACTCATACTGGGTCAAATGCAGTCTCTCAGTTCCCTCAGCTTCTGGTACAAGCCATCCTGGATGCAGCAGTCATCTATTATTTCCTGCCTTCTGCTGTCCTCCTGCTGTGGTCTGTCCTCTGTTAGGAAAAAAAAAATGTTGTCCATCCTTCATTCACCATGGGTCACTCACCTCCTGCTGTGGTCCATCCTCTGATTGATGCCATTGGTTGATCTGGTGTCATTCCTTGTCTTCTGTCTACCATTGTCTTCTTTTGCCATCAATTCATAATCTGCCATTCTTTGCCCAGTGCAAGGTTGTCTGCTGCCATATCTAGACCTCCATCTCCCAAGGCCATGTTCATTTCCATCTTCAAAGCTGCTGGATCTCCTCCCCCCAGCTTAGAGATATACAGATCCAGATTACAAGAATGTTGCTTCTCCCTCCTCCTCCATCACCCTTACTTCAGCTGCTTGAAATCCCACTCTAGCCTCTCTAGGATCAATTGTACATTCAGGGTGCAGACAGAAGTGGCAATTTTTGCCCAATCTGGCCACAGAAAGCAAGTTATAGCTTGTCCCAGTCACCAGCGAAGGCTTCGGGATTGAAAGTGTGGTTGAAGGTAGAAAGGTAAGAAAGGTTTATTGACTTAACAAAAACACTACTACGCACAGATAACAAAACAACAAGGACAGACAGTAAAATTCTGAGTCGGTAACTTATTGGCAGTCCCCTTTGATGCCTGGTACACGACAAGCCTCTCAAGATTCAGCAAAGTCAGGCACCCCCAATCTTGCTGTCCAAATGGGTTCCGGGAAAGTCCTTGGTATTCAGTCTTTTGGCCTTTTAAAAATCCACTGACTAATGAAATCCAGGTCAACAGCCTGCTCCAAAGTCAGCTCTTGTCACCATGCTGCTGCATTCCCTTCTGCTGATTCCTGGATGCACCAGCAAATTTATAAATTTTTGAGCTAGCTGTTGGCTTGAAGCCAATTATAGTTTTATGCTATAAACTTTTCTTATATGACTAACCAATAGCAGTACAAGCCTTTGTGTTTTCCTTCATCGCTAATGAAACTGGCTATAAGCTAGGTTTTAAACTTTAGTTACACTCTAAGCTATGGCAAAATGCATTAACAAAATACAGGAAATGCTTAACCACAATGGCTTTCTTTTACACTTTACCTTTTAGCTGTAAGCATTCTGCGATACATAGATAAGCAGCAGAAAACCAGGTTTAACCCTCAGAAAGCCAATTTAGCTATTACAGGACACTTCAGCAAGCATTTCTTTCAAGCAGACACTATTTTGCTGTCAAGAGACATGACCAAGTCATTGCCACAATAGCTGGGACCAATCATAAGTGCACAGCTGCAGACAGCTTCAAAATGGATGACTGGGTGAAAATCTGACTCCTCATTGCATGAGTTATCAGATAAAGAAATTTCAAAATGTAGCATCTTTTCTAACTTGTGTCTGTGCAGCTCCTAGTCTATTGCTGTTTTCAGAATGGGAGTTTGGGGAAGGGAGAGGAGGAAACTCAGTCTGGGGGTTTTCAGTGTTCCCCTCCCCTACCAGAATGCAGACAGGTGTATTGGAGCCCTCTCCCCCTCCCCCCACAATGTGGGGGGGTACAATTCACTCACCCTGCCCTTCAGTACCATCTGGGAAACCCCAAGAATGAGTCCCCTCCCATTCTGAAAACAACGAGCACTGGCAGAGAGCCCTGTCCATTGCTGTGGGAATATGACTGCATGCTCCCAGCTGGCAGCTAGATTCCTCTCCCACCTGGTACGAACAATTAACTTCTGTTTGATCTGAGGTAATGTTGTAACTCAGAATGCTTTGCAAAAATTATTCTGAGTTACAGTTGGGGACCACACTTCTGTCTGCACCCTCAATCTCAGCTGATGCGAGCCGAAGAAGCAATCCAGGGAGGCTTCTCACAGCAGACTTTCAGAAGAACTGTTGACTGCCCTGTAGCCTAGTGCCACAGATGGAACTAAATGGGGAAGCTGGTCTCCACAGCAGCCATTCAGCAGGCCCTAACAGTGGCCAGGTAGATTATTATCTGGAGGTAGAACCAGTAGTCAGACCCTCAGGAAGGTGTGGCCAACAAGGGAATTAGACCAAGATGTGCTTCCTGTTGGGGTCCCTGACACTTTGTTGGTCAGTGTCTTTGAAATCAACATATCCCCACAGATACTTTCAATTTCAATGAATCAGCTTTTTCTGACAGAAAACTATTCCATTTAAAAAATGTTGACTACTTCTATTCTGTAGTATTTATTATTTTCAACTTTTCTGACTGACTTGTCTTAGTTATGTCAAATTTATAGCCAAGGTCTTTAAACTGATAAACGTTTATCACATTTTATGTGAACCTAATATGTCTAATAAAATTTAATAACAAATTGGGAGTAAATGATTTGTCTTCTCATCTTCAAAAATTAAGGAAAAGATTTTGATATGAACTGTGAACAAGTTTGATATGAACAAGTTCATCTTAGGAAGCACTGGATTGTTTCAGCAGAGGAAGCAGAAAAGAAATTAGATTCAGCTCTGTGGCCTGATGACTCATAGAGATGACTTCTGGGACAAGAAACTTAGAAAACCCTCATTTCTCAGAAATGTGAAAATACAGCCAGGGAACAAGTTCTGTATTAGTGTATGTATATTTTGTCCCCAAACTCCTGCTAGCCTTCATTAGTTTCTTGTATTTTCATAGTATAAACAAGGAAGTGGAGATTACCTTTAACATTATTTTTACCAGAGATGGGTAGCCGTGATTTAACTTTTTATAAAAAGAGGAAATTCTGACAATCAGCCTTCCCCAAATATGTATCAAAAAGGGTGTGATTCAAATTTCACAGGCCAAAGGGACTACACAGAGTGCTGGAGCCTCATGTTGAGAATCCCTACTTTCTGTATTCAGCAAAGAGTCATTTGTTGAGGAAAGGCTTGAGAGTCGAGACAGGAGCAGGAGCAGAATATCGGAGCGTGTCTACATTAATCCACCAGACATTCTTCATCTCTTCTCTGAGGTATATTATTTAGGTGTTCTGGAACCCTCAGACAGTAGCAAGACAGAGTGCTTGGTCTTTCCCCCAGCAAAATGCCATAATGCACAAACCAGTCACTTGTCTGAAGACTTTTAGATAAGTATTTTAAAACAGAACATATTGTGACTATTATAGATTCATAGATTCATAGATGTTAGGGTCGGAAGGGACCGCAATAGATCATCGAGTCTGACCCCCTGCATAGGCAGGAAAGAGGGCTGGGTC
>NW_005842686.1:414924-418855 GCF_000455745.1 Alligator sinensis | reverse complement strand
ACTGTGTAGTCATCCAAGTCACAGCCTCTTAACTTGTTCACCAGTATGGGGTGGGATACCATATCGAAGGCCTTCCTGAAGTCTAAGTACACGACATCCAGCCCTCCTCCTGTATCCAGGCGTTTCGTAACCTGGTCATAAAAAGAGACCAGATTAGTCAGGCACGATCTGCCTGCTACGAACCCGTGCTGGTTTCCCTTCAGCATTATGTGATCATTTGATGTAGTTGCTACCCAATAAACGTAAGAACTGACGACACTAATAATGTAATGGAGCTTAATGAAGTTCAACATTCACAAAAAATATGAGAACTGAGGTAAATAAAAACCAATCCATTTCTTCACTTTCTAAGTAGAAAAAAATTGATCTCAGCACTACAAGCAGGGAATCACTTAGAACAAATGTAGATGAACACTAGAGTAGGGACAATCAGCTTCTGACAGGAAATCAATTAAACTTACTTGAAATGGAGAAGTTTTATAATTAAGTTTCACAAAACTATTGTTTTTAATAATACCATCATATTTTCTGAAAAGTGACTTTCAGATCACCATTCAGGTCTATTAACAAATAGAGCAAGTAAATTGAGTAGCATCTTCCTGAAAGGTTCCTTATGCTTTTTACAGGTATCAAGCCAATAAAATCTGTTGTAAAACTGTGGGAAGATAAGCGATATATTTTTTAAGTGAAGCTAAAAGTTTTAACAACATTTCATATATTGCTCTTTCCGAACTTGGTGGGGGGAAGGAAGATCTTCATTAAAGCAACTGACAGTGAGAATGGATGCTAACAGTTTTGCCAAACAGAGTATGCCATGCTTCCATACTTATGCAACTGTACATTTCTACAGCTCACCATGGAATATTACTAGGTACTTTCCTACCTTAGAGATAAAATGATAATTATTGTGGTTGAGTTGTAATCATTTCAGTCATTCTGTTCAGGATACACCCAGAGCTGGTTTATCCAACTCTAGGCCTCTCACCAGTTGATGCCTTTTGACATCAACATGAACATTATTGGACTTCATGAAATAGTACACATTAGTACGTAGATGACTCTCTAATTATTAGTAATGTTCTCCAGTAAATTAGATGAATAAAGTCCTCCTACTGTACATGCTGAGAGGCACATCATGGTCATGTTGGCTGTGTCATGGGACCCACCTCATACTTTTCAGCATTTGGATTTGTAATTTATAGCCTACCTCATGCTTAAACCACTTAAGAAAATAGCTGTTCTTGTCCTTAAATCAGCACAGGTAGCTGATTAAACAGGCATGTTCACAGCATGCCTGCATACATCTATATCACTGAGTGCAGGCTTAAACTCCCATGCCACATCTCTTAAGAGAGCATTTTAACTGCTATGGGGGCTTCTCTACACCCATCCTGTGGAAAGTGTACCACTGTAGCAAAACATATACTGTTCAGAAGCCAAAGAGAGAAACTAAGAAGAATAAGGATCCCTGTTATAAACTCAGGCTGTTAATATGAATCTCAGGGCTGCAAGTAAGCACCTAGGTCTGGCCCTAGACTAGCAGAAATGTAGACATTCTCTCCATTTTCTCTTGTCTCTATTAGATAGACAACTTTCTTCTAGCTTACTATCATTTTGGAATCCCATTTCCAGGCACATAACTCTCCTTGCCTAAATAAATAATTTAGGCACCTAATTTGAGTTTGTCATTTATAGCCCAGGTCCCAAGTGCCAAAAAGTCTTTTTTTTTTTTTTGGATCTGGGCCCTACTGATTAATTGCTAACCTTAGAAACCCTTCTAAGGAGGAAATACATGATTACCACATGCACTTGCAAGATTTACTCCTTTCTTCTTGGTGTCTTAATCTAAGTTAAATGCAGTTTAGATTTGCGGTCCGTTCTTTATTTATAGAAATAGGACAAGTTAACTTTGATTAAAACTTAACTTCTTAGGAAAACACTGAAGTTTAGCTCAGTAGCCAAGTGATTAGGCCATTTAGAATAACAGAACCTCAGGGTTGGAAAGGGCATCTGACCCTATCTTGCTCTGCTGGTGTCTCAGGCCACCATCCTATGCTTGCCTGCAATGACTTGATATCCAAGTGAGAAATATGGGAGGCTTCCCTCAGAGGCAAGAGTAAGCCTTAGGTGATTCTACTCTTCTCTGCTCATCCCTGGACAGCCATGTTTTGGCCCCAATCCCTTCCTGAGCAAATCTCTCTTTTCCTGCCTCCTTACTCTGGGCCCACTAGCCCTGCCTCTTCTGCTGTGCCCTAACTGGCCCTCTAGCTATGCTTTCCACCTTGTGGGCTAAAATTATGCCCAACTGGTGATGATTGTCTCCCTCTTAGCCCTAATCATGCACTCCAGCATCCCCCATAGCCACATCCATTCCTCTAGTCCCTTCAGGTGGCTCTCTGGCCCCATACTTCATATAGCCCATGGGGCCCTGGCCCACGCAGGAAGCCTCTGGTCCCTCACTGCCCCACCGCACAGGGTCTTGGCCCCTTACAGGGTTGTTCCTGTAGATATGCCTTTTGACTTTAGCACATGACACCCACAAGGTCCCAGACCCTTAAAGAGTTCTATCTTGTCTTCCATCTCGACAACTTTCTGGCTTCAGCCCAAACTGCCTACCAGGTATTTGACCCTTGCAGGAGTCTATCTTGGCTTTAGCTCACCAACATGGAGTCCCTCACAGACACCTTACCTCTCACTTCCAAACCATCCCAAACCTCTAGTTAGAACATACATCTTAAAGATAAAGAATTTTAGCATCGGATCAATTATATCAAGAAGACACTTAGCAGTTTCTTCTTCCTGCAGGACTAGAGCCATTCTGAGCTAGGCCTATATAGCCCTTTCTCCTCCTCCTTCTGGTCACCTGACCTCTATTCTTGAGGGTCAGGTTCAGGGGTTACTCTTTTTTTATAATTAGCTGGCTTATTACTCTGGCCTGCCTTTTTACAAACTATACCTGCTACTTATCTTCCCTGCTGACAGGTTTACCATTTTGCAGGTAGCCTCCCTGTAGCACTGCATCCACTCACTTCTAATAGCAGGGGTAGGAATGAACCCCCTGTTACAATCACACTGATTGCTGCTCATCTCACCAGTCACCAATTGCTATTATTTCCCCTCAATGGCACCACTGATCCCTTTCTCCTGCTGATTGCTGCAGATTTCCCTGCTACCAGTTGGCAGTTCTACCCACTGCTGCCAATTTACCCTTACCATCAATGATTCCTCCTGCTTCCAGTTGCTCCCAAGTGCTGCTTATTTCCCTCACCAGGACTACCAGTTCCTACCACTGCTGATTGTCCCAGCTGGCTGTCACTCTTATGGAATTGCCCATTCCTTCCACTACTACTGTTTCTCCTCAGCACTGATAGCCACCAAATGCCAC
This sequence comes from Alligator sinensis, assembly GCF_000455745.1. NCBI lineage: Eukaryota > Metazoa > Chordata > Crocodylia > Alligatoridae > Alligator > Alligator sinensis. The sequence continues at coordinate 415,470 of NW_005842686.1, read as the reverse complement.
CTTTCTGCTGCTTAGACTAAAACCAGGTGGGAGATATTCCCCTCCCAGTTTCAAAAACTTACTACCCATGGTTTGCTGCAACTTAAGTTAAGTTAAGTTCAGTTCCAGGAGCTACCGTGCATCCACACATGCAAGCATGTGCACTTGCAGCAGCTGAAAAAGAAGCGGTGCAAAGTTGAGCCGGGGCTTTTTGCCTCAGCACATGTGCTCCGACATGCACTTTGTTGTGGAGCAAATTATGCCACTTGGGGCAAAATAACCCTGCCTGGCTCCTCCTAGATCTGCAGCCAGGAGGAGCTAGAGCTCTGTGTTGTCCCCAGAAGTACAAAAACCTGCCCTGGCCAGCAGCTCAGGGTTACTTGACCACAGGAGCTTCTGGGGCCCAGACAATTGGTATCTAGGGACACTAGCCCCTTGTGTCAGCTAGACTGCTGAGGCAGCATCCCAAATTCACTTTTTAAAATACCCCAAAATCCACATTCTTCCACAATTAGAACAAAAGAGAGAGAGAAAGGGGGGTTGATCAGATGTGCAATGTTTTATTCT
>NW_005842686.1:408949-414814 GCF_000455745.1 Alligator sinensis | reverse complement strand
CTTTGGTTGTGGGGGCTGCTTGGGAGGGGTGGGTACCCTGCATGAATGCTGCATACCCCTGGTGGATGGTGGGGCACAGAGGTGCTGGTGGTGGTAGGAGCATGGTGGCAGCGGTAAGTGGGGAGCTCCTGCAGATGCCACTGGCACTGTCAGCAGCAGGGGGAGGGGTGGTGAGTGGCAAGTGGCCACAGACACTATTAGCAGTGACAGCAGTGGTCAGCAGCAATTGCTGACTGCCCGCAGAGATCACTGGCAGTGAGGGGTGGCAAGCAGCAACTGCCTACAGGCACCACTGGCAGTGTTGGCAGCACCTTTTTTGACTGCCATACTCAGGGAATGCATGTGAACCCCCTATGCATCACCAATGGTCCCCTGCCCCCACAAGGCAGAGACCCACTCCCACAGCACATGAACTACTCTTCCTGCAGGCTTCCAGGCCCGCCCCAGGGTTGACAGTTCCTCCCCGCCCCGCTGGTCTCCAGCCCCCTGCTCATTCCCCTGCTCTTCTCTAGCCTCTGGAGGCTGGAGATGAGCAGAACAAGCAGGAGGATGGAGAGAATAAGAGAATGAACAAGAAGCTCATTCCCCCCACCCCCGTTGGTTCCCCCAGCTCCTCATTCATTCCCCTGCTCCCCATTCATTCTTCCCATCCACCATTAATTCCCCCTGCCCCCTATTCATTCCCTCTGCTCCCCATTTATTCCCCTGCTACCCACTCATTTCTCCTGCCTCCTGTTCATTCCCCCCACCCTCTGTTCAATTCCCCAGCACCCCACTTGCTCTCCCAGCCCCCCTCCCCCCCTGCACTCACCGATAGTAGCAGAGAGTGAGCAGGAGGCTGGAGAGAGCAGGGGAAATCTCCAGCTTATCTCCAGGGGCTTGTCTCTAGCCTCCTGCTTGTCTTCATCCCCCTGCTCCTTCCCCTGCTTGTCTCCAGCCTTGGGAGGGAGTAGGAGGCTGAGACTGCTCCTGGAGACATTCCCCTGCTCTCTCCAGCTCTCTGCTCCTTCCCCTGCTTGTCTCCAGTGTTGGGAGGCTGGAGACAGCATGCGAAGGAGCAGGGGGATGGAGACAGTCCCGGAGGCATTCTCCTGCTGTCCCCTACTCTCCCAGGGCTGGAGACAAGCAGGGGAAGAAGAAAGAGGCTGGAGGCAGCAGCAGAATGTCTCCAGGGCTGTCTCCAGTCCCCTGTTTCTTCCTTTGCTTATCTCCAGACTCAGGGGAGCAGGGGAAGGAGACAAGGCTAGAGACAAGCAGGGGAATGAGCAGGGGGCTGGAGATATCAGGGGAATGTCTTCAGGGGCAGTCTCCAGCCTCCTGCTCCCTCCCAAGGTCAGAGACAAGCAGGGAAAGAATCAGGGGGCTGGAAACAGCCACGGAGACATTCTCCTGCTGTCTCCAGCCCCCTGCTCCTTCTCCTGATCCCCCAAGGCTGGAGACAAGCAAGGGAAGGAGCAGGGGGATAGAGACAGCCACAGAGACATTGCCCTGCTGTCTCCAGCCTTGGGAGAGCAGGGGACAGCAGGGGAATGCTTTGGGGGCTGTCTCCACCCCCTGCTCATTCCCCTGCTGTCTCCAGCCTCCCAAGGTCCCCCCCCCCCCCCCCTCCCTCCAGCCCCTGCAACCTCCTTCTTGCCTAGCAAAAGCTGGGTCCTGGTCCTTGCAGCTTGCACCGTTGCCTGGCCAGCCTGGGCAGGCAGCATGTTTCAGGAGCAGGGAAAGGACCAATCATGGAGACACTCTGGCACTGTGTCAGAGCATCGCTGGAGGACTGAGCCTCCGGTTGCCTCAGGGCACAAACTGGGACCATGCCCTCACCCATTTTTTCCCCCAGGGTTTTGTTTGACCCCTGGATATCCAGGGGGCTAATTTTCTCCCTGCACTGCAAGTTTGCAGCATGGGAAACATTTTTTCATTCCTGCATGTGCCTCTTGCCCCACCTCAAAGGGGTTTGAGATGGGGCAAGAAGCATGTGCGCACTCGTCTGGATGTTCCCTATGTGTTTTTTATATATGCACTCAGGCAAATCTATTCTACTACCAAGCTAATGCAGCCAGTGAAGCCATTTGAGCATGCTAAGCTCAAACAGCAGGAGGGGCAGGGTAAGCATAGATACATAGATAGAAATGGAATGCAAATTCTGTATAAGTGTCAAAAAAAGGACTTAGGTGGTGAAATAATATTAAGTCTATAGTCATTACTTGCCTCACATGAATAGCATACAGCCATGCCTTGTGCCAACCTTCATAATTTACTTCATTGGACCATTTTCTTAAAATGACAGGAAAATATAATCTACATTTTCTTTAAAAAAAAGGATTAATTTTGTTATACAATTACTCAGTTTCCAATATGCTTTTTCATTACTATGCTGGCAGGTGCATAATCTTAAAAAGTTAAGAAACAATATCCACACAAGTATTTAACATTGACAAGTCTGAAGACAGTCATTTGAAGTAATCCTATCTACTTAAAAGACAGGATACTGAACACATAAATTATTGCTTTTTCTATCCAGGTGGTAATTGGAATATATAAAAATATTTATTTGTCTCTCATCTAAGATTTTAGGTAGTAAGAGAAAAAGCTGAACATTTGTAATTAAGCTGAATGTGAACATAACTCAGTAGTTAACACCATTCTGGAGTTGACAGCTGAATGTGACAATGAAGAGGGGGAAAAAAAAACTTAATTAGAACACAGCCACTAACTGAACACAAGTTCCATTCCAGCAGAATCAGGTTAGATTCATAATTTATACCATAGTACAGCAGAAGGCATATGGATAAGAACTTGTGTCAATATTGTCTTCAAATGCTGTATACAGCAAAGCAAAAACAAGCAAGCATAATTATCAGAGTTGATGTATGAAAAGAAGAAAGCATCAGTTACCTACTTTGCAGCATGTTAAGGAGTTGACCTACAGCACTTTGAGTTCTCAAAATTTTTCTTGGATTCAGAGTTCCTCATGTTGACTAAATCCTGTTTGAATTGCTCTACTGATTGTAAAATCAAAAACAGGCTATATGAGGAGATTAAGAAGAACAGCCTGGTTTACAATCTTTTTCATTAGATCTAAACTGGATTCATGCCATTTGAAGTCATCATTGGCAGAAATACTTCAATCTCTCAAATTTGCTTGGTTGCTCACTACTTTCCAAATGAATACTTTTTCCTTGCTTGAAACATATGTATGTTTAGAATGTTTTTGTACAAAGTATATTGATACTAGTACCTAGGTATTTACATGGATTTTATCACCATTAAATTTACATTCTCCCCATGCATTTAAAAGTAGAAACAGCAGTACTAATTTATTTTTAATTATTTTTTCTCTGGTTCTTCCCAATCCATAGGAGGAAGAGTGGATTTAATTATAGTGCTGATGTGTGTTTAGAACTTGATGAGGATAGTAAAAAGATGAGATTTGCATTGAATTCTGAAGAGGATGGGGTCCTTGTGTATTTATCTCTTCTTGTTTCAGCCCACGGCCAGCTCCAGAGGAAGTTCTGTCTTCAGTGCTCTAAGATGCTCTCTTTGTTCAACATTTTCATAGTTCCAGTGGAACATAAGTATACCATGATCATGATGTGACACATCCTGAACCCAGATTAGGTCAAACTAATCTTTAAGACACACTCCTTGAGTGCTCTCACACTTTCAAAGATGTCCTTTAGCCCAACCCACCTCTGCTGGTTGCAGGTTGACCACCGAGAACAGACTGAGATTCTCAAAGGTCATCTCCCTGACCTCTGGAGAGGTCACACAACTCTTGCTAGCTCTTAGCAGAAGGGATTTTACCAGCTACAGGAGTCACCCTTGTCCAGCTATCTGCTCAGAAATGAAAGATCCCTCTTCCTCAAAAGAGGTCTCTCTGCATGGTCAAATGCTCTAAAATCACACCTATCCTTTGATAATCAGTTCTAAAAGAAAGCAAACCAAAAGAGTATTATAAAGCAAGAACAAACATAAGAACTCAGTAAATACGTGTTGAGATACAGCCAGAGATAGAAAAATAAACAAGCAAAAGGAAATATCGGAGCAATAGTCTAATCTTATCCTGCATCTGAAACTGGAGAATTCAGCTTTTACTCAGTTCAATGGGTTAGAAAGCAGCTTCTGCCACTGACCTTCCTGTCAGGGCTCCTTGCAACATCTCCTGTCAGCCAGAATACCCAGCCCGCTAGCTGGGGGCCTAAAATTATTCTTTATGACCATGAAAAATAAAGACAAATAGTTGCTTCCATGGCAAGGCTAAAGTAAGGCTTTAAATCTGTGTATTTACATACATTATCCATTGAGTTCTTGGGAATGCATACTATGTGTATACATTCCTGCCAGAAAATTCAACGGTGTAGACCAGAAGTCTTCCCTGCCGAAATTATTATTATGACCAAGAGAATATTTGTATCATTTTAAACATAAAGATTGCTAATCCAATATTATCTTAATTCCCCACTGTGAGAAATATCCTTCCCTGAGTAGCCTGTTCTCAGGTGTTTTCCTTATGAGTCTTTTCTTTTAAAATGTTAATTCATCATTGTCTGGAAGGACCTGGCTCATATGTCTCACACCAGGGCATCAGGGGCCTGTTTAATTGATCATTAAACATAGAGCATTTTAGATGCATATTCTCAGTGCCTGCATCTACACATTATTAGCATGGCGCAAGAAACTCCATTGCATACGGTACTGGAGTTTATTGCTCCTGGGTGCCATGTTTGAATATATGCCAGGGAGCACAGCATGCTGAATTGAGTCAGAGGGAGATGCTTCGACCTGGGGGTTCGCCCTACAGCCGTGGGCTGCTTCAACCCAGATCAATGTGCTTTGGAGGGCCTGGCTAGGGCATGAGAGTGCTCCAGTGTAGTGCTAGCTGGCAGGCAGCCTCACACTAAAGCACCCTCATGCTCCAACCAGCCCTGTCAGTATCTACATGCATGTTGCTCATAGTAAAAAACCCTGCTGCAGTATAGTATAAACTTCACTGCCAAACAAGAAAGAAAGATCTTTACACCTCCCTGCCCTTCTGCCATCTGACACCACCAGGGAAGAGAAACTGCCTTATCTGCACATCAAAGAGTAACTCACACAAAGGAACTCTCATGGACCCAGAGGAACATACACCAACCTTCAGCTTCTTCTGTGCAAAATGGAATGTATTTTCTACCTAAGGAGACTTTTACCATCTTTAATTTCCCCTCAGCCTGAAGAAGGGCCATGTGCCTGAAAGCTTGCAAAGGAAGATCACGGTCCCACTAGGGGGAATGCCATACTGGATCTGGTATTGGCAAAGGGGGATGACATGGTAGGGGACCTACAGATCGGTAGCCATCTGGGGGACAGTGATCACCTAATAATAGAATTCTTCATAAAACGTTGAGTGGATAAGGTAACTAGTAGGGTGAAAGTGCTAGACTTTAGGAAAGCTGATTTCAATGAACTCAGGCGATTAGTCAAGGACGCACTGCAGAGAAGGAGTTTTGAAGTGATGGGAGCCCAAGAAGGGTGGCTGTGCCTTAAGGAAATGATCCTTCGGGCACAAAGCAAGACGATCCCCGAGCAAGACAAAAGGGGGAAAGGGGCCAGGAGGCTTCCCTGGCTGACCAGAGAAATCCAGGGCAGCCTAAGGGACAAAAGGGGAGCACATAAAAAGTGGAAACAGGGAGAGATCACCAAAGACGAATATACCGCCTCTGCTCACGCTTGTAGGGAGGCAGTTAGACGGGCCAAAGCTGCCATGGAGCTGAGGATGGCAACCCAAGTAAAAGACAACAAGAAATTGATTTTTAGATATATAGGGAGTAAAAGGAAGGCCCAGGGAGGAATAGGACCCCTGCTAAATGGGCAGAAACAACTGGTGAC
>NW_005842686.1:408367-408875 GCF_000455745.1 Alligator sinensis | reverse complement strand
CGACATCATAGCAGAGCCACTGGCGGGAATATTTGAACACTCGTGGCGCACGGGCCAAGTCCCGGAGGACTGGAAAAGGGCCAATGTGGTCCCCATTTTCAAGAAGGGGAGGAAGGAGGACCTGGGCAACTATAGGCCAGTCAGTCTCACCTCCATCCTTGGCAAAATCTTTGAAAAAATTATCAAGTCTCACATTTGCAAGAGCCCGGCAGGACAACTTATGCTGAGGGGAAACCAGCACGGGTTCGTAGCAGGCAGATCATGCCTGAACTAATTTAGTCTCTTTTTATGACCAAGTTATGAAACGCCTGGGCAGAGGAGTAGGGGTGGATGTCGTATACTTAGACTTCAGGAAGGCCTTCGATACGGTATCCCACCCCATACTGGTGAATAAGTTAAGAGGCTGTGACTTCGATGAGTACACAGTCCAGTGGGTAGTGAATTGGCTAGAGGGCCTCACCCATAGAGTCGTTGTGGATGGGTCGGTTTCGACCTGGAAGGGTGTGGG
>NW_005842686.1:322137-407637 GCF_000455745.1 Alligator sinensis | reverse complement strand
GCATCTAGCTGGGGTCATCTAGACCCAGCACTCTTTCCTGCCTATGCAGGGGGTCGGACTCGATGAAGTAATGAGGTCCCTTCCAACCCTAGCATCTATGAATCTATGAAGATATTTTTTTTTTTTGCAGGGTTTTTGGCTGTAGCCATGTTGAGCTAAGGACATGATCAGGCAACCTTCTTTGGGTAGATGTGATATCTTTTATTAGATTACTACTCACTTGGTCTAATAAAGATATCACATCTACCCAAAGAAGCTTGCCTTCTATAATTTTTTGTGCTATTTTCTAGCTGGTCTAATAAAAGGTATCACCTCTGAACCAAGAATTTTAGAGTTTTGTATTCCTCTTTGTCTCAGACCAACACAGCTATATAACAGATCCCTTCTGCAGGGTAATGTGTGTTTTTAAGTGGAATACCTGCTGCATTTTATAGCTAACTGACTTTTTCCAGGAATCGTCATAGAGACCTTTTTATCGGTTTCATGTTTGGAAATCTGTAACTATAAAAGCAGGAAAAATGTGTTAATTGATTCCAAATACTCATGCACTGTATTCAGAAAATATCGTATTATTATAATTAGCAACAAAATGACAATGACAACAAAACAGCTACAGCAATGATAATGAGAAGAAGAACAAAAAGAAGAACAAGAAGAACAAGAAAGATAGTTGGGCCTAAAAAGGATGTGTGTTCACCATGCTCAATTCTATACCGATACTTTGTAAAAAGATAGCCCCTGACCCAAAGCAATAAGACATAGCAGGATATATCTTATTCTTCCTACTAGATACTTATTGTATTTGGCTGCTTGTCAAAAAATATACTTCATTTCGGGAGAACAATCTTATCGCATCAGAGGAGGGCAATTCTCCCATTCCCTCAAAATCAGGGTTATGAATTTCAGAGAACCTATGAACTAAGCAGGTTGTCATGTATACTTATCTAATAAGAAATGCTAGGTGAAGAATATCTCTGAATACCTACTCCTTAGATGTCTGACTAGACAAAGAAGGAGGACTTACTCATTTGACCAGGAGGCAAGGTAATCACCCTGGAAGTAGGGACCCTGAGCTCTAAGTCCGCTTAACATGGGAGAGTTTGAATTCTCCTTTCCCATTACCAAGGAAAGTGCTCTGGCCACTAGGTTACGGGCTAGACAAGGCTCAGACACTCTCCATTTTTCCTGTTAAAGCTGGGCCATAGGTCAGAAAGAAAATAAAAAGCTGTGGGCACAGAAGTAACCAAAGAGAAGCAGTAAAGTGGACTGTCAATTAAAGGCTTAATTTAGGAGTCTCAGTACTTGTTCCCTTTGATTAATTAGGAACTAGTCATATTAAGTTGGCGGGGGGGAGAGAAAGGTTGATTTTGTTTTATTTTGGGGAAGATCTTTCTTGTGATGTGTTACAGTATAAATAAAGGAAAATTTAAACAATCCATATTTGGTAGTATAGGTAGTGTATTAAAAATACTTTTTAATGAACATTTTGTCATTGACTTTAATATTTTTTTAATCATTAAGATAAACTGACTTGCCTTCATGTCCACTTTCTGGCTGCAAGTGGTCATGAAGGCAAGCCAGGATGTCTTAATATAGTCTATGAAATGTATATTTTTCATTTAGGAAATGGTCAAAGAAAGTACTGTTTAAAAGTTACTGAAATCAATGGCAAAATACTCATTGATTTGAAGATGTCTTCGATTTTTACCTTAAGGTCAATACTTTAGGGAGGTAAGGAGATATTAGCATATAAAGAAATCATATTAATTTTCCATCACTAAATCTTGGAGTTGAATCCCATATTCTTTTTTTCTTAGTATTACTCTTACCTTAACATTATACTATATTTTATCACATACCCAATGCCCCCAAATAAAACATGGACTTTGATTTTGGAAAGTAGATATAGTCATTGCTCACTGTGAGAAATAGAGTAAGTACTCATGGAAAAAATAGGAGATAGTCTGGTTAATGCAGTAGGATTTTCCTGGTGTGGACTGTTGTTCTGCTGCCCAAGTAGGATCCTGCTGCTTCACCCAGAATGTCTTCTGGTAGACTACACTTCCTAGGCACTCTATGTTTCCAGGACAACTATATGTTACAAAAGGTTAGGCCCCAGACCGTTACAAGGACAGTAGCAAGATAGTTACTTCCTTACTGTAAATAGTTATTTATTAGGGCTGTGCAAAATTTCACCTGGCATTTCATTTCAAAGCTGTTTTGATGCGTTTCAAACTTGAAACAGCGAAATCAAAATGAAACAAAGGCCTTCAAAACAGCTTTGAAACAAAATAAGGGAACAAAATGTTTCAAAAGTTTTGAAACATTTAAAGTTTCAAAGCCAGGTTACTGGCTTCAGGGCCCATCACAGTCAGCAGCACCCACCTCTTCTCATCCAGCAGGAAGATGAGGGGCTCACCGACACCCCCAGGAGGGTTGTGGGGGCTGTGCCAGAGTCCTCCCAGGGCTGCAGGCCCCCAATCTGCCTGCCAGAAGACATACCAGTGCTGGGCATAGCCCACACATGGCACTGGGAAGATCAATACTGCCACAGGCCCTAGGTGGCAGCACCTACCTCCTTTCATCCAGCAGGCAGATTGGGGGCCCGCACCCTCGGGAGGACTCCAGCACAGCCACCGCAGCCCTCCCAGGGGTGCGGGCAAGACCCTAATCTGCCTGTCAGCTGAGAGGAGGTGGGTGCTGCCAGCTGGGATCAGCAGCAGCACCGGTCTTCCCAGTGCTGGGTGCTGGCTGCACTCAGCACTGTCCCAGGTGGCAGGAGAAGCCTCCTGTGATCTGGCAGGCAGATCGAGGGCTCACCCAAATCCCTGGGAGGGCTGTAGGAGATGTGCTGGACTCCTCCCAGGGGTGTAGGCCCCTGATCTGCCTGCCAGATGACAGGTAGCTGATGCTGACACCTGGGGCCAACGGCAGCGCTGATCTTCCCAGCGCTGGGTGGGTGAAACATCCAAACAGCATCAAAACAGCAAAACAGTTTCAACAAAACAAAACAGAACATTGCTTTCAATACGAAACAGAACTTGAAACGATACACCGTTCTGCTGAAATGTAGAAAGGGACGTCAAAGCGGAATGATTCTGTTTCGTACAGTCCTATTATTTTTATACATTTCGGTAAATGAAGTGTTGTTTTCATACCACAGGCCTTATCAAGATAATAAAGACTGCTTGCTGCAGCTCACTTACTGCTTTAGGCACAAACTATAGTGCTCAGCCAATAACATCTACGAGAGGGATAACAGTGGAATCTACCCCTTGTGTTCTCAGGGTCAAAGCGAAGTAGCACTCATTTTGTAGCAAGCAGACCCTGTATTCTCACGGTTGCCAATCACCCCTGCTTCTATTCCAGTGAAGAAAAATTAGTCTCCCCACTTAAGATAGGTGCTCCAATTTCGGAAAAGAGGCTGATTCTGGGGAGAAAGATGCATGTGGTATGCATGCAAATAAAAATGGTATACACCTAGATTATCATATGAGACTGTATTCATTGTTGAAGTAACTTTACCATAATCAAAAGGCCATGTTCTCTTCTACTCTCTGACTCCGTTAGAGTACTCGGGTACTTAAAGTTCTGTCCAGGGATAGTAGGCAATTTGAAACAAAATATTTAGACATGAAAGACATAAAATAAATAACAAGAATACTAAAGGCATTTTGAGTACTTTGGCTAGAGTGCCTATACAATATGGTTTCTTCCCTTCCTTTTGTGGAGTCTAACTTAAATAATATATTTTTTTCTTTTCTTAAATGTCTGATATATGTTTTTATCTATATCTATGTATATTGTTAATATATATGGCAATTATCATGCTAGACAGAATGGATAAACTATAAACAAGTATTAGTTTATTAAGTAAGAACAAATTGCATACAATATATGGGGGCTTTTTTCCTCCAGACTTCATTTTACTAGAACAGCTAAACAAGCAAATTCAAGCATCTCCTTTGGAAGCTAAAATATTTCCTTGATACAGCAATAAACAGAGCTATATAAAATTTGTTATTGGCAACAAAATGTTACAACATCATTACAATTAATAGAAAACAGACACATAAATGTGGTGGGTTTTGATCCATTATTAAGAAGATCTGTATCATTTAATGATATGTTTATAGAAAATAGTGGTTGGCTTTATGAGTATAGTGTACTTTTTAATGAGCAAAGGGTTATCCCAAGCAATATGTTGAAAAACAAAGAACTTAATTAAAACAAAAGAACTAACTAAAATAAATCATTCAATTTTCTGTCATAGTCCAACGTTTTACAGAGAAAATGTACATTTTTTTCAAATAAGTCTCTCAGAACAGAGTAATTTAAAAATAATACTTCAGGATGCAACTTTCTCTTCAAGCATTGCAATATAATATTGGAAAGATGTGTTAGTCAAAACACATACTATATGGGTGGGGAAATATTGGATTTGCCTGATGGTTCAATACGTAGCTTGAACTATGTAACTAAGAGAAAAGAGAAACTACCTATTTTCACCTTCTGCTGTAGTGTTAGATGCAGAGCAAGAAGGGACATGTTGCCTTAGAGGTTGTCACATTTCTGCGACTTTAGGCTTAATGCTAGAGGAGCGCAAAAAATCAAAACTCCTGTCTTTTGGGAACTCTAATATATCTGGTTTCATTGCGATGTGGAAGGCAAGTTTGAGGTTTTGTTTTGTTTCCAATTGATGAGAAAACCTGAAATATGGGTTTCATGCCTCCTTCTCCTCAGGGGATTTGAGCTGCATTTCTTCAACTACCATGGAACAGGTTAGGCATTCTTCAGTGCTCTGCTTGAAGCTGAGCCACCACACATTGCATTTAATAGTCATTGGAAGCTCATGTTTGGCAATATGAGCAGGGGATCCTTTCCCCTAATGTGAACTGTTGCAGAGCCCTCTGTTGGTTCCAGCTGTGGAAGAATGCCACCCTACCCCATGCACCCTTCTGGGTCCCAGGAAGGGTGCATAGGGTAAGAGGCAGAGGATAAATGAGACTTCAAGAAAATCCTGCTCATCTCTGCTTAGGGGAATACTAACACATGGAAAACCAGGATGATTTGGGTCTGTTTAGTGGTTGAGGGATATTGACAGCCACAGCAGGGTCCCCACAAGGCTCCCTGGGAGTTTGCCCCTGGGCAGGCTATCAAGGGGTCAATATTCTCCCTTTTTTGGAGGGAGGGAAGGAGAACAGAGATTGTGGAATAGTTGGTATCCTCAAAACCTGAGAGAAGAGTACAGCTGTTCAAGTTAATGCAGTAGAGGAGTGATCTTACTGGTAGAAGAGGAAACTAGTTCTCTTCTGAAAGGTACTCTTTGAATAGCTGTATGCTGTTATGGTAACATATGAATTTTGGGGAGTACTGGGTGTACAGCTGAATGAAGGCTTTTTTCTGTGTCTTTCCAGCAAAAGCTGCTGGTCACAAGGCTGAATAATATATTAAACGCAACTAAATTTGCTAATGCTTAAGTGAGAGGATTCTTAACAAAAGGATAGGGTGCAAAGTGCATGAAGTGTTGGGTAAAATCCCCTGGGGATGGGTTGGGGTGTAGCTATGCACCCCTCCCCCACTGAGCTAGGCTACCCAGCCCCCCCACCTTTCTTTTTGGCAGGGCCAGGTCTAGTTCCTTTTCCCTGCAGGGTTGCGCTGCCCCCTCCCCCACCCAGGCTAGATGATGCCTGTCATGCCACCTGGGTACCAAATTAGGAATAGTGTCTTGATCTGGCCCATGGATGTACCAGGCACTGCCCCGTGGCAGGATGCAGCCATCCTAGATTGGCACTGCCAATCCAGCCCACAGGGCGAAAAGTTTGGGCACACTGGCTTATGTGTATATGTTTATGTGAGGGAGGGCCAAAAATCACTAGGTATACATCCAAAAATCTACCAGGGGCCCAAAGGGAAATAGAATCCTATCCTGAGACTTCAATATCCATGCATTGCAGCAGTTCAGGTGCAGAGGGTTATCCTGAACTGGCCTAATACCAAGCATTTCATTTTGGTGAAATATACCAACATTTGGATTCAACATACTATTTTAAGATAATCCAATTTTAAAAACGAAATATTTTATTTGGGTTATTCCTGATAGAAAATTCTTAATTTGTGCAAAAATAAATAATTTACCTTAAAAAGCTTCAGTTTTCCAGAAACAGCTTTTTCCTTGTGAAGGAAAAAGAAAATCTGTGAAGTTTCATACCAGCGGTATGACTCACCCACTTTCTCAAAGAGGGAAGAAATTGGAATGAATTCTAAAGCCATTAATCCTCTAATGTCCTCAGATAAGAGGGATGAAAAAGAAGAATCTTAAACTCCCCACCATAAGGGGAGGGAGAAAAGAAATCACACAATTCAGGAGCTCTCACTAAGCATCAAAAAACATTCCTATCACCTCTGCTATTCACCTGGTAAAGGGACAAATGAAATCTCTACCTTTTTGCAGTGACTTTGAAAGCATAAATCATTAAAAGTGAGGGGATCAGGAAAAAGGCCTTTGAAGGCATGCCTTTTATAGTTGCCTATCTGTGCCTCAACTATGACCCATTTGGGTTGATGGAAATAAGCAATAAGTAAGAAGAATACATATTGTTTAGTAAGTAAAATCACACTGGCGGCAGAAGCAAGCGCAGAACCTTTGAGCACTAAATATTTGGCCATATTGTTAGCAAGAATATGTGCCATTCCCATGCACTAGTTATCCAAATACTTAAGAGAGAATATCACTCATGTTCAAATGTGGAGACACTGTAGGGCAGAGAATGTTAGAGCCAAAGTATCAGCCACAGTCCCCTGGAATCCCTAAAAGAAATGTCACCAGGATTAATTGATTTTAATGATTAGACATTTATTTATCTTAAGAAGAGAAAAAGGAGGTAGGTCCCCTCGTGCTCTTGGTGCTGCTTATATAAAATAGCTTCCATCTCTCCCTGAAGCAGAAAACACACATTTTAATTTCCTCTGCTTTCTGAGATTGATGCCTTTGTCTGTGAGAGGAGCCATGTGTTGTAGAGGTGGTCTGTGGCTGTGTCACACACAAATGGACTGAGTCAGCAGAGTAGCTCTGCAAGAATATACATAAATCTGGCAGGAAAAAAACAAAAGAAAACAGCAGCACAGTTTTTCATCTGAAAATACAGATGAAACGTTCCACAAAATATGGTCTGGTAAATATGTAAAAAGGAAAGTGCAGAAAAATGGTTTTGATGTTATTATTATATTTGATTATTATTGTATTCCACTAACATCTGTGGCCATGTGTAGATGAAATGAGGGGCACGTGTGCACAACACTTTAAAGCAGGTTAAATGCTTTTGCACCACTTTAAAGGTGTTGGTGTTTGCAAGCATCAGCAGCGTATTGCACAGCAATTCCCGCCACTGTAGTAAATTCGGCAGTGTAATGTGCCTTAAATGACTTGAGGAGCAGCAACCTAAAACTCCTCTGAGGAGATTTAGTTTGCTGCCCTACAGCCGTGGAGCAAAGCACTGGGCTCCATTCAGCTCCGGAGCTCTGCAGGAAGCCTGCAGGCAGCCTGGCAGCAGCCAGGGAAGGCAGCCTCTGCCCAAGAAAAGTGGCAAGTCTGATATTCCACCCCCCCTCCGCCCTTCCCCCTGGATCCTGCCTGAGCTGTGTGGGAGCCTGATACTCCGTCTGTAGCTGCAGTGTCCCTCGGGACCACCCGTGCTGGGTGCCTGGGGGCAGGTGCCCCTCTGGGGAGGCCGCTGCTGCCATGGAAGGAAGCACCAGCCCCTGCAGCCCAGGGACAGCTCCACCCAGTGGCAGCTCACCTTCCCCTGCCCTCCACCAGAGAGGCAGATAAATCTGATGTGTGCATAACATGGGTTTAAAGGGCCCTAAATTAAAGTGGTGTTTTTAAAAACCCACCACTTCAATTTAGGGCCCCCATTTCATCTACCCACACCCTACATGCTTATTTTTCATTAAAGAAAGGCTTAGCTTTACTTTATCGTTTAAATATTATGTTTGATATGTTCATAGTATATGTAATTGTTAAGATGATATCACCTTGTTAACTATTTTGATATTATTTACATTAATTGATTCATCAGTGTTGAAACAAATGTTTCAAGGTGTTTGGTTAATTTAAAAAAAATCTCTTCCAGAAAAAACAAACAAACACAGAAGAGATGTATAATAGTAATCATTACCATGACCACCATGTTTCAGCTGGGAAAAAAAGCTCACAATCAATTAAATGAGACACAAAACAAACCCATGCTTCCCAGTTGGGACTTTGCTTACAAGGAAAGTGTTAATTTGACAGCAGTCACTAGCTCAAAAATGTCAGGGAAAAGGCAGGTTTATGATGATCCTCAAGATGAACAATCCTTTTATGGCTTCCCCCAAAGGTAGACTACTTTACTTTTGTTAAAGGTTGGAACAGCATGCATACTAAGAATCTGTGATGAGGTTGCCCTCATACACCATACAGTTCAAAAAATACAGAAATACTTACATATATCTACAAGAAAAATAAGAGAAGGAAATAGCTGGGAGAGGTGGGGAGGACATAAAGCAAAACACTAACATCAGAGTGCTATCCACTGATACAATTATTTGTTTTCTATATCCTATAGTACATTGATTTCCAAAGGGTGCAGAGGATGGAAGTTGCTGTGAGATCCCCCTGTGTGAGGAGGTAAATGCTCTTCTCTCCCACTCAGCACTCTGTGCCTGTTCCAGGTACTGCAGCTGTTCCTCTGGGGATTGCCACTGATGCTGGTACTTAATCCCACCCTTTCTTGTTCCCAGGCAGCCCCTGTGCCTTGTACTTCCTGGAGTGCATTTAGATACAACTGATAGGACAAATGTACAGAGCTTCACTTTGCAGTCAGACTGATCTCCCCCTTCCCCCCCAGCCCCCCAGTACTTCTGTGCTCCTGGGGCTGGCAGGAGGAACCATAGGCAGGAGTCACGAGTATGTGAGACCCTGCAAGAGCAGCCTTAGCAGCAGGGGCTATCCTTGTCTCCTAAGGTACAGACCAGGGGTTGGGAGGGAGGAAAGAGAATGGCACAGCAGGTGAGGTTTTGCTCCTACCACCCACAAGTGGGACTAGATAGGTCAGTGATTCTTAACTATTTTAGTTTCAAGGCACCCTTCCATATCCTTTCTGAATTTAGATCGATCTCAGTAATTTTCAGGTGGGATATTGTGACATTCAGAACAGTTATGGAGTTCTTTTTTTAACAGAACATTTCAGCATTGGTATGATGTCCTCTGTCAAGGAAATGGAATATGTTATATGTTTAATTCTATCTATCTATCTATCTACTTTTTTGGGTGTATGCATGAAGTACACCACCAGTTTTTACTGCACACTCTCTTCCTAAAATCTGAACTACTGTCTGACAAATAGTTTCTAGATATTCACAGAATATTTTTCAAAGACTATTAAATACAAACAAACAGCATGAATCTGTAATCACTTTCAATAGAAGCCCACTGATTACTTTTTTCTCCACAGGTGAAACATGACTGACTGCCACAGTGGGGAAAGACATGTGTTTCATTCATTGCAGGAAACACTGCTCTACATGCATCAGCTAAAGGCAGACAAAGGTGAATTTCTCTTTGAAAGCATTCTTTGTATATTTAAACTTTCCTAAGTTGAATCCACTTCTGTGTAGAGTAGATTAAATGTGTTATAAAAAGATATTATAAGTCAATGTTGGGCACTTGACAGACCAGGTTTCTGAAACTCAGTTTTACACACATGCAAGCCTTTTCACAGTGATATCTTCACTTGCTGGAGAGATGTAAAGCAAGAAGTATTCATATTTAGAATTCATTTAAGTTTTGACTACTATAGTTTTTCAGCAAACTAACAAGTGGAATTATTTTACCCAAGGAGAATGTTTACTTTTTGGCAAAACTCAAATCTTGAAATATTTAGCTTCAAACCAAACTATGTCAAAGTATGCCTTCACAGAGGCTAATGCAAATAATAGTTAAGGTGTCTCATACCATTATTAACCCCTGTACTATGGACTTCCTGGCTGGACTGTTACATTTGAATTACAGGTAAACCTGAGGTGGCTGGAGCAGCAACAATAAGCAAGGCTTCAGGCCATTCCAGTCATGCAGGATATGTTAATTTATTGACAGATCAAACAAAGCAAAATGAAATAATTAGATACATAAGTATAGTTGGGCAAGAGGAAAAAGAGGAACCAAAATTAGATGACCTCAAAACGTGAAGACTGGACATGAACAAGGATCTACAACTGAAAAGGGTGATAACATTTGATTGGGTAATGGCAAACAAATGACAAACAAATGCAAGAGAAGCAGAAATGTTCAATAAATATTTCTGTTCTCTATTTGAAGAACATCAGTCCAGCCCCATCCCCTGCAAGCAGCACTGGGCTTGGCACTCAGCTGGTATGGCCAGGCTTAGTGCTCGGAAGCCCCATTCACAGCAGATGGTGCTGGGCTGATCACTCAGCTAGCACAGCCCAGGCAGAGCCTCTCGCAGGGGATGGGGCTGTACCAGCCAAGAGCCGAGCCTGGCCCTATCCCTATCCCCTGTGACTAGTGCTGGACTTAGTGCTTGGCTGACACAGCCCAGGAAGCGCCACTCACAGGTGATGGGGACATGCCAGCCAAGTGTGAAGCTTGGCCCTGTCCCCTGTGCGTGGCACTGTGGCATGTGTCCACCACCCTGGGTGCTCTACCCACAGTGAAGGCATGTGCAGGGCCCAGTATAAGTTGATCCCATAGTTCTGATCCAGAAAGTTAGGTCAACTTTGTAACTTTCTGTGTCTATCTTTGGTTTCTTGCCTAGGTTTCCTGATAGGGGCAAGGCTGTCTTCTGTCTTATGTTTTGACAGCTTGTCCTAAGGTGAAAGTACCAGGACCACCGAA
Organism: Alligator sinensis; assembly: GCF_000455745.1. Taxonomy (NCBI): domain Eukaryota; kingdom Metazoa; phylum Chordata; order Crocodylia; family Alligatoridae; genus Alligator; species Alligator sinensis. The sequence continues at coordinate 396,740 of NW_005842686.1, read as the reverse complement.
TTTTTTTGTCTGACATGACTTTGATGACGCTTAATATTTTAAGGGATGTTAATGTTCAGTTCAGTGGAATATAGTCATCCCAGCACTTCGCATGTGAATATGGGGCTCCTCCTCCCCTACACCCTGCCTAACCCCAACCCATTGGTTCATAGATGTTTAACATTAAAGGTGCCTTCTCTGGCCTTCAGTATTACATTCTGGAAACTCCAGAGGGTCTTTTGCTTTTAATAACATGTCCTACTGAGAGACAAAGTCCAACTCCAAGCAATCCCTCAATAAGGAAAACATGAGAAGCGGCTGCCACAACTCCTGCACTTCACTCACAGTTTTCTTTACCACTCTCTTGTTTCTTCTTGTCTTTCTGGTTGAATGGAACTCCAGCTGGATTCACTGCCACTCAGGTTTCACCGGCCTCACTCAGGTGAGTTGCAGGACTCTTCAGAGTCACTCCTTGGCACTGGACTCTCTGGCACATGTTGCCACCAATTGCTCCTTCTGGGACATGTATTTTCCCTCTGGTGTTCTGGTCACTGCTGAGAAACCACTTTCAGTGCCTTTACATTTCCTGGAGGAGCTGGGTTAACGAATCAGTGTTGGCATGCACACTCCTTGATTTCCAGTATACGTGCCAGTGCCAGCTGCAGCAGGGCTGGTGTCTGCGCTTCTGGTAAGTCCGGAAGCACAGCAACCCATGCTGGCCTTGCGACAGACTTATATACTGGATCTATGAAATTCATAACTTTTTGGATCAGAAAAATGGGGTTGACTCATACAGCATGTCAACCTATACATCATGAATATAATACTGTGGACAAACATTTTTAATTATCAGCTCTAGAAAACTTGTAACTAAGAGATGGTGAAAGATTACTGATGTCTTGCAAATGTTCAAAAACAATAACTGTTATAGAAATTCTGATTCAGTATTCAATTAATAAAGAATTGGAAGGATAATAGGAATATAACTGACAACAAGCAAAATTGGTTTATAAAAATAGGCCTTGTCAAATAAATTTGATTTTATCCTTTGATGAAATTTCTGGTTGTTAAAGTCAACCATGTAGAAGTAATATATTTAGACTAATGTAAAGCCTTATACTTAATACCGTTTTACATTCTGATAAAAAAAAATCAGTATATAATATCACTAGTGCACATGTTAAATGAGTTAAGAAGTTGCTATCAGACAGATCTCAAACACTAGTCATCCATTGTGAATCTTACTGAATGGCAGTAATTTTAGTGTGATCCTGGTCACACCAGGACTTGGTCCAATGTTATTCCACATATTTATGAAAATATGGAGGTAAATAAAAAATAATTATAGATACAATTTTGGTAAGACAATATTGACAGGTGCTCAATAATGATAAAAAGTGTAGTTATACTGAACAGTCTTCAACGCTTGGTAAATTGGGCTCATTTGCTCTTCAAGCAATTACATGCAAAGTTATACATGCAAGAACACAGAATTGTTACTTTAGGCTGCATATAAATGTGATCATTCTCAATCAAATTAGAATGGTCCAGCATCACCTCACTGTCATGTATATTAAGCCCCCCTGAATTTCAAAATGGATACTGGAGCTCTTTAACTAATCCTCATTTAATTAACTTTAGTTAAAGCATGCCTGTGGCCATTTTGAAATACAGGAGAGCTTAATACACACTTCTGAGTACATGTATAGGCAGTCTTACTTACCAAATTAAGAACAGTGTCATGAAAAGCAATTATTTTAAAAAGATCCAGAGGCCATAATGGCCAAATAACTGAATATGAGCTCCCATTGGGATGTTGCAGCAGAAAGGGCTAATGCAAAACAGATGCATAAACAGAGGAGAAGTGAATAGTACCAGAAAATTGTTTTTATTTCTTTATATACCATGGGTAAGAATACTAGGATTGTCCAAATATTTTGGCTTCTAGTGTCCACAGTTAAAAAAGAACATTGAAAATTGAAAACATTCTGGGAAATAACCACAAAATTTCTCCAATAATTAGAAGAAATGCTATACAGTAAGTGAAAGATTTAAATAATTAAATTAGTTTAGTTTATCAAAAAAAAAAGATTGAGAGTTGACTAGGTTACAGTGCATAAATAGCTTTACAGGGGGAACATGTTGTGCACTACACTGCTTATTCATCTTAACAGAGAGAATTGTGCAAATAACCAATGGACAGTACATAAATTCAGGCACATTCAAATTAGAAATAAGCTATGTAAATTTCATAATAAGCTTGACAAATTATTGGAATGATATTGTAATGATTACTTGAGGAATTTTGAATACTTCAGCTCCTGAAGTCAACAAATAAAAATGTTTGTATTTATGGCAGATATCCTTCAAGTAATACTACTATATTTCAGAGTGTATAACTCTACATGGTGTATAAGTCAACCCCATATTTCTGATTTTAAAAGTAAGGATTTCCATACATTTGGTGTATAAGTTGACCCACATTTTATAATGATCCATTTATAAAAAAAATTATACGTACAGTAAATATTTTCTTGTAGTGGGAAGAATTCAGAATGAACAATCACTACCATAATTATTTCTGCTGATGATCGTGCTAACTACCTCAAGTCATGGGTTACAAACAAAGAACAATTTCCTGACCACAATTGAAAATCCCATAGTCATTTTCATAAGAAGTGTCAACCCCAAAGAGTTCCATCCAATCATCCACGTGATTAATTTGGTCATTGTATGGATCGATCCTCAACATCAGAAGTTTCAGTTTCAATTTATATTGGAAGTTTCATGTAGTTAGTGTGACCATGCCTGCTTCAAAAATGGACAAACTTTGAAACACACTTTTTTTTAAGTATTGATATTATTGTTATACCCCCAACTCCATGCAGCGCCCAGTGACTAGGGAGATGATGATCCAATTGCCCATGGATCCTGGTACTCATTAGCCAGAACAGAGCAGGGAGCAAACACCAGCACACATTGCTCGCAATAGCTTTATTCAGAATGGATGCAGCTTCGGACAAGGGTCCCAAAAAACAACAAACTGGGGACCTGCATTGAACATTAATTCTTTTCACATTTTATACACCTTGGTTCATAAATATTAACATTTATACTTCCTTGTTCCACCTCCGGTTCCACCCATTTCTCCTCCCATTCAAGCTCCACCTGTTTACTGTTTGCTTCCTTAGCATGGTATTGCCTATGCATTTTATTCATTTACCTGCCTCTCTGCTAAGAGCACATGCATAAAGCTTTGACTCCTATCTTCTTTTCATCACTTTGCAGTTTCTTGCTGGTTTTTGCTGGTTTTCTTGCTGACTACTCCATCTCCAAGGATGTATCTTTGGCTTTGTCTCCTGACACTAGTCACACATCATGCACTTTGCACCCTATCCACGTGTTAAGAATCTGCTTACTTAAGCATTAGCTAAGTTAGTTGCTTTTAATACATCAGCTAGCCTTGTGATCACCAGCTTTTGCTGAGGTTACCTTTTAATATACCATCCAATCTTGTGACCAGCAGCTTTGTGTTGAGACACAGGAAAAAGCCTTCATTCAACTGCACACTCAGTACTCCCCAAAATTTATAACATTACCCCAATATCCAAAATCCATGTCATTACCCTAACAATGATGTATAAGTTGAGGTGGAAATTTAAGGGTCAATATTTTGGCTTCAAATTTTGATTTATACACCATAAAAATGGAAAGATGTTTTCTAGTCAAACACAAGTTTTGGATCCAGTATACAAGTAAGTGGATCAAAATTAGTGATCTTTCACATACAGGATGTCATACTGGCCTTCTGGTATTGAACTCTCCAACTTTATAAATGTACAGTAGTGATTTTTTTTTTTTAATAAATTATTTCAGTTGAGTTAAGTTAACACATTTTAGAAGAAATGAAAGTAGAAGAACACTGAATATGAGTGACACAGAATATTTGCCACTGACCTCAGAGGTGCTAAATTTCACCCTATATTTTAAGAATTGGAGAGGTAACTAATACTGTAGAGATCCTCATTGGATGCAGTGCCTCCTCAGCTGGCCCAGGACTGTGCCATACATGCACTCCAGCTGGTCTGGTTTGGGAGATTTTATGCGTGCATGAGGCATGGATCCTAGAGCAGCAGCAATGGGCACCACATCTAATGTGTGTCTTAGACCCTACCCATATATGTGGCCAGTACATGTGGGGCAACTGAGACCCAGAGCCAGCACCAAAGGCTGAACCTAGCCTGTGAGCCATATGTTTGACAACCCTTGCCTGCACAAATCCTTGGACCAGATAGAAAAATCTCCTTTTTATGGAGATGAAAGGAACATACTGCTTAGGAACCAAATAAGACCTTTTATTTATTTATTTATGTATTTATTTTTTTACAAAGGAAGGTGGGATTCATCTATATATATTGATCTCAGTGGCACAGTGAAATTTTGCTAGTATGTTTTTGTTGTTTCCTGGAATCAATACGTCTGTCAAGGAGGATGAAACAGAAAATTGTTTAAATAAAAAAAGAAAATCCAAAAAACCTTTGAAACACTTATATGTAGTAGAGTACCTTATTTCGTCAAATCTACTCATGTCCTCATGGCTAACTATCATGCTAATAAATCCTCCCTTTATATGAAGCCCAAACCCTTTGCTTTAAAAAAAACAAACCAAAAACAACAACCACAAAAAATCCTTTGTTGTTAGAATTGCTGACTGTGACACAATGGATTTTGGATTACAAACCTAAATGGAATACCAATTGTATTCAGTGAAACCTTATTTCAAAGGTAATGGAAAACTTCTTCATGTTACTTGTTTCCAGAAGTAAAATTAGTTAAAAGTTACATCTTAGTAAATGTAACAATATAGAGTTACAACAACAGTCAAAACAAAATAACACACCTACTGCCTAGGAAATGACCTGCTGGGTGGCACGGAAGCAGAAAGGGATCTTGGAGTCCTAGTGGACTCCAAGATGAACATGAGTCGGCAGTGTGACGAAGCCATCAGAAAAGCCAATGGCACTTTATCGTGCATCAGCAGATACATGATGAACAGATCCAAAGAGGTGATACTTCCCCTCTATTGGGCGCTGGTCAGACTGCAGTTGGAGTACTGCGTGCAATTCTGGGCAGCACACTTCAAGAGGGATGTGGATAACCGGGAGAGGGTCCAGAGAAGGGCCACTCGTATGGTTAAGGGCTTGCAGGCCAAGCCCTATGAGGAGAGACTAGAGAACCTGGACCTTTTCAGCCTCCACAAGAGAAGGTTGAGAGGCGACCTTGTGGCTGCCTATAAGTTCATCACGGGGGCACAGAAGGGAATTGGTGAGGATTTATTCACCAAAGCGCCCCCGGGGGTTACAAGAAATAATGGCCAGCAGCTAGCAGAGAGCAGATTTAGACTGGACATTAGGAAGAACTTCTTCACAGTTCGAGTGGCCAAGGTCTGGAATGGGCTCCCAAGGGAGGTTGTGTTCTCCCCTACCCTGGGGGTCTTCAAGAGGAGGTTGGCCATGCATCGAGCTGGGGTCATCTAACCCCAGCCCTCTTTCCTGCCTATGCAGGGGGTCGGACTCGATGATCTATTGAGGTCCCTTCCGACCCTAACATCTATGAAAATAAATTGATACACACAGTTTAAAAATAAAACAAAACAAAAAACTTTGTTCATTACTGCAAAAAGTTTTGTGATGACAAGCAACTGAGGTTGTGACTGGGAAGAGCAATCTCCTCATATTCCACTGGCCACTGGGATTTGTGGCTACTCAGTATCTCAGATCTAAGACCAGTACTAAAGCTTCTTTTCTTTATCAGTTAACATTTCTATGGACAAGACATTACCATTAGGGCTGTGCTAAGCGGAAGCATTCCATTTTGACCAGTGTTTCGACAGAACAGTGTTTCATTTTGACTTTTGTTTTGAGTCCAATCAGCTGTTCCATTTTGTTCCATCGAAACGCTTTGCTGTTTTGACCCTGTTTCAACTTTTTGCCCATAGGATATAATGGGGAAGGTCAAAACAGGCAATAACTGTCATTTCTGGCCAGATTTGGATGAACCTTGCAGGAATGGTAGCCTGTTCTGAGGGTATGATGTGTGCCAAGTTTCAAGAAGATAGGTGCAGGGGGACCAAAGAAACTGCACCCCAAAATCCTGAAAGCAAAACTTGTGCCACTTGTATGTGTTAAGATACAGTGGGGTCAAAACTACAGGCTTGCTAGCCCCTGCTGAGGCCACAAAGCCTGTGTCATGGGTGCCTGTAAGTAGCTTTTGGAAGCCTCAGTGAAGGGCTAGCCTGTAGGCAGCCCCCACGCTGAGGCCCCCTGTGCCCCAGCCAGACTGGAAGTGGCATGTAGAAATAAGGGAGCAGGCAGCCCAGGGCTTGCTGGGGCACAGTGTGCTTCAAGACAGGGGATCAGGCAGCCCTGGACTGCCTACTCCCCTCTCTCTGCAGATCCCCTGTGCTGAGGCATGTGGAGCCTGTGAACTGAGGCACATTGTGCCACAGCCAGCTGTGGAAAGCAGTGTGCCTCAAGACACAGCTGGGGCACAATGTGCTTCAAGACAAAGGAGCAATCAACCCAGGGCTGCCTGCTCCCCCCATCTCTAAATGCTTCAGCCTGGAGGCACATGGAGTGGCTAGCTAGGGTTCAGGGTGTTTCACTGATTAGGCTTCATAGCGCATGGAGGTGGGGGAGCAGGCAACCCAGTGCATGACACTTTTGCACGTCTATGCTGCTTTCTTTTTCAGGGTATTTTTTTTTCTAAGTGTTACCACAAACCGTGTGTACCTGTACATCTGGATCCAGCCAAGGGATGCTATTAATTATTAGAAATAAACTCTAGCACACTTTGCACTGAAATCAGCTGTTCCCATGTACAGTGTCTATACATGCACCCGGGACTACAGCTCTCTGAGCCAGGGCAGAGCATCTGTGGACTGATAGGGGGTCTGGGTGGTCAGCCCTACGCTCTGGGTGGTGGCCTTGGGTGGTGGAGGGGCTGGCTGTGTAAAAGAACCCCCAGTTTTTCTTTTTTTAAATATATATAGATATGTATTCCTTTCCCTTCCCCAACTATTTCTGACTTTTTCTGTCCCTCTCTATTCTCTATCCACCCAGAGGTCCTGCTGGTGATCTCACCTGGACAACACCTCTCTGGAGAAGACCTCGACTGGCCATTGAGGATCAACTCACAGCCCAGGTAGCTATCACCCACCTTCCTTCCCCAAACACAGTATCTGGACTCTGTCCCTGCACACTTTAACTTCAATCTCTCCATCAACCTTTCTCCTCCCCTGCTACTAGTGTGTGTGTGTGTGTGTGTGTGTGTGTGTGTGTGTGTGTGTGTGTGTGAAACAAAAACTCCATGAGGTGTACAGTATACTGTTTGTTTAATGAAACCATTAATTTAGAACCTGAGCTGGGTTTTGTCTTAATGACCTCCCAGTCCTACTCCGATTCCTGCTCCCCACCCCTCTGATGGGCCTCCCATGTATCTGTCTCTCCTTGACTTTGCCTTCTCCCTAATCCCGGTCTCCTTCTGCCTCCTCTCCCCAATCTTCTCTTTGTCTCCTCACTTCCCGCCTCTCTCTCTAAACTTCTCTGTGTGTCCCTCTGTTCCTAGCTTTCCGTTTTCTGCCCTTCCACCTCCACTTTCTTTCCCAGATATTCACTGTGCCTTCATGCTTCCTGCCTCTGCTCTCTTTTCCCAATCTTCCCTGTCTTTCCTTGTCTCTCTGTCCCAGTTCCACCCCCATTCCTGGAGCCTCTCTTGGCTTCTCCCTGGAATCCTTCTTCGGCTCCCAGCATCTGGAGCCCCTCTCCAGGACACGTAGCCCCTGCAGTCTCCCTGGCAGCTCCCCCAGTTTTTCTCCAGTTCCCAGAGCCCTCCTCTGGCTCCTGGCATTTGGACCCCCTCCCCCACCAGCATCCTGATCTGCCCGGAGCTCTTCTCTGGGACCCGCAGGTCCCCAGCAGTCCCTACAATCTCCACAGCAGCCTGAGTCCTTCTGTGGCTCCCAGTGCCCGCTGCCAATCCCTGCAGCTTCTCCAGCTGCCCTGGAGCCCTTTTCTGGCTCTCCGGCAGCCCCGCAGCTTTTCTCCAGTGTCCGGAGCCCTCCTTCAGCTCCCAGCACTCAGAGCCCCTCCCCCTCAGCTTCCTGATCTGCCTGGAGCCCTTCTCTGGCTTCCAGCACCTGGACCCCCTCCCCCAGTTTCCTGGTCTCCCCAGAGCCCCTCTCCAACCCCTGCAGCTCCCTGCAGCTTTTCCCCTGTGCCCAGAGTCCTTCCCCCGCCACTTACTGATCTCCCTGGAGCCCTTCTCCAGTTCCCAGCTTCTCTCTGGCAGTGCTTTCAGTTTTCCACTCCCCCACAGCCCCTCACAAGTACCCACGGCTCCCTGATTCAGCTCCCAGTTCCCCCGCTAGCCCCTCTGGCTCTCCCCAGTCCCAGTTTCCCCTGTCCCAGTACCTTTTGGTTCCCCTGCAGCTCTGGCTCCGACCCCAGCCTCTGTGCCAGCTTCTCCCCACCATCACTCCTCTGTTCTGCTGGCTTTGGGGGGTTGTCCTTTAATCAATTAACATCAATTAACCTCAAGTAAACACAGCTCCCTTCCAGTCTTATGGATCTAGTCCTGGCCCAAGCAACTTTCACTCTTGGCACTTTCACTCTCTTATTTTTCCCTCTCTCATCTTAACCCCCATCCATCTCCCTCTTTCCCCTCCTTACAGAAATCTTTGACCCTTGACTCCCCCTCCCATAGTCACCAAGTACCCTAGGTATCCGAAGTACCACAAGCACACACATACCACACCACCCAAGTTAGGAACTCACCGCTGTGTATGTGTAGGTATGTGGTTTGTGTGTGAACTGGCATATATATATATATATATATATATATCATTGTGTGTGTGATATACAAATTAGTGATCCATGTATGTATACTGAGTGTGTGGGTATTGATGACTGATTTTTGTCTATTTTTTTTACGTGTATAGTGTGTATATGCTTAGATTGGTAATCTTGGATGTGCATGTGCCTGAGTTGGTAGTGTGTGTGTGCATGCGCCTGATGGGTGTATATACGTCTAATTGATGTTTGCGTGTGTATATGTGCAATTGTATTATGCCCTCCCATCTAACAGCAGTTTTGAGATCCTGAGAGTTGGCCTGGCCCCACAGGACAACAGCTAGGGAATGAGGGTGCTTAAGTGTGGGTCTTTGCAGCAGGCAGCTCCTACACTCTAGCCCCTTTGTACCTCAACCAGCCCCTGTAACAATCTATATGTAATTACTCTTCTGTAGGACAGTACTATCCTATGGCAGAATTAATTCATTTACTGAAGGAAAGGCTAAGGGACCTGAATCTGTTCAGCCTCCAGAAGAGAAGGCTGAGGGGGGATCTAGTGGCCATTTTCAAACTAGTCAGAGGGGACCAGCAGGCATTGGGGGAGTCTCTGTTCCCCCAAGTACTACCAGGAATGACTAGAAATAATCATCACAAGCTGGCAGAGGGTAGATTCAGACTAGACATCAGGAGGTGCTACTTCACAGTCAGGGCGGCTAGGATCTGGAACCAACTTCCAAGAGAAGTGGTGCTGGCTCCTACCCTGTGGGCCTTTAAGAGGTTAGACGAACACCTTGTTGGGGTCGTTTGACCCCAGTACTTTTTCCTGACATGGCAGGGGGTCGGACTTGATGACCTGCTCAGGTCCCTTCCGACACTACGATCTATGAAACTATGAAACTATGCACCCTAATATGGGTGCACATGTAGACTGTGGCACTTTAGTAAGGAGCTAATTAGTGAACTTCACAGTAAAGAGCACGTGTGCCAAACAGGAGTTTGCACTAACAACGATCAACATTTGAGCAGCCCAAGTGCCAATTGTAGCGTCACCCAGGTGCACCCCAGTAAGTGCTTCCCCCACTTCAATTGGAGGAGATATTTGGCCAGGCAGGAGTGGTGTGATAGGGGTCTACTGTGCAGGTCAGCCCCCCTCTAATCCTCTATAGACTCAGGCCAGGACAGCTTAACTATTTACAGGTTTACAGGTATGCAATATTTACAGATTTATAAGAGAGTACTGGTAAATATATACAATATCCAGATCACCCAAATACCATTATGTTCTATAATCAAAGGCCCAAGGGACCACCACCTCAAAAGGGCATGGGTCCTCATGCAGGTAAGCAGCTGTCTGTAGCAGGTAAGTACAACTAAGGCAGATAAACGACAGGTATCAACAGGTACGTTCTGACAAGATCAACAACAAGTAAATACAGGTAAACCTCATATAGGTGACATAACACAGGTCACATTAAAGAATAACAATATATAAACAACTATTTACAAAATCTGAGGTGCAAGTCCTCCTGCTTCCAGGTACTACGTGGCTGAGATGACTGGGTGTTCCCCTAGCGTGCCAAACCTTAGCACCACTTCTAGGGAGAGCAAGGGGAAGGCTCCATTATCTCCTCAGCCCCTGATAGGCCCCCTCTGGTCCCTGATCCCTTGACACCCTCTCTCAGGACATCTTCCCCTGTGGGGACCCATTCCCCAGGTATTCACAGATCCAGGGAGCAGGCCACAAGGGGCTCCCAGAGACATGGGTGCCTTGTCGGGGCCACTCAGGGGCCTGCATTCTGTCCTCTGTTGGAGCTCAGGCCACCTCATGAGGGTCCCGACACCCAGGCCTCACCTTCTGCCTTCCGTTTTGGCTTGGGTCACCTCATATGGGTCCTAATACCCAGGCCTTGACTTCTGCCTTCTGTTGGGGTTTGGGCCACCTCATGTGGGTCCTGAAAACCGGACCTCCACTGCACTGCACTGGTGCCTCCTGGGCACCCGGATTCATGCCAGAGAAGGGTTACAAACCTGAATGGCCTGGTGCCACTCTCAGGGTTTGGGATGCTGTGAACCACTGCATGCACCCAGTCCTCAATGCTCACTGAGGGTAGCAGTCCTGAGCCACCATGTGCAGCTCCCAGGGTCTGGTGGTCCCATGCGCTGCTATGTGCACCAAGTGTCCAGAGACCCAAGCTGCCTCCCACAGCCCCCAGGGTCTGCCCCATGCACTGTGCTGTGCACCAGCTGGGACTGTAGCCAAAACTGCTTTCTACTCTGGTCCCACCGAGGGTTTCCTCCGGGTCTCTTCTGGGCTACAACGTCCACCCACTGGGCAGTTTTCCTCAGCTCTTAGCCCCAAACGGCTTCTCTGTCCCTTGATCCATCTGCCTCATGCTGGGCATGCAGCTCCTTTTATTCACTCCAGAGGTTCCACCTCCAAAGGCTTGCTGGGCCTGCAGAACACAGGCTTCAGTTAGGTCCAGGAGTCTCTTTGCCCCCCACCTTTCCTTGTAAGTGGTGGGGCCTGCCCTGCCTAGCCCTTACCTGATTGATGGACGAGCTCCACCAATTACAATGAAGATTTTTTGAGCCCATTTGAGCTGACCTGAATTGGTAAATCCACCACAGTAACAAGGCCCTGGACAGTCTTTACAGCTAGAAAATAAAAGTAGATTAAATAGCATGATAAGTAGAAAGAAAGAAGGTATTTTAAAAGACCTAAATTCTACTTTGATAAGAAATATGGAATGAAATGACCTCATTAATGTTTAAATCCAATCCCCTCATATTGTCATCAGGCATATCATATAATCCCTTTACTAAAACAATACAGCTCCATTTAAACTAGTTAGATGTTGCCCTCCTATTGGAAATCTGTTCTCAAACTTCCCTTCTCTGATGGTTAGTGATCTTTTTCTCCCCTAATTTTCAGCCTAAATTCATTTGTGGGTTATTTATACCTTTTTGTCTTGTTGCCAACATTACCGGTAAGCCTAATCAGATCTCCTCCCTCCTTGATGCTTAGCCACAGTGTAGTTACAGAGAGAAAGTGTATTTTCACACAGACTACATTTTGCTAGTTTGAAAAAGTAAATCTCTTTTAATCAATCCTAACAAAACTACATTATGTCAACAATAGGTGTCTTGTGGAGTATTGTTCAACTGTGTGGGCTCATCTACATGAGATGCTTTACTGCACATTAGACTAATCTAATGCACAGTAAAGTATCACCTTCTACATGTGCATGGCACTTACTGCACAGTAAATTAGTATACTATATGGTTAGCTAGTACCAAGAAATCCAGGCACTGGATTAACTGTGCAGTTGTTACTACATAGTAGTTCATGTGTAGATACTGACCAGGAGCAAATCTGCTTCTAATCAGTCATACCAGCAGGGGGCTAGCCTCCTGATAGGGGCAGAGCCACATGGCAGTTCTTCCAGCCATGTGACAGGGATGCCTCTATAGCTTGCCCAGGCTGGCCTCCAGACCCATGGCCTGACCCCCAGGGCCTGTGCTGCTAGCTGCCTGTACCTGGGCACCATGCCCTTCTGCTGTGGGTATATGATAAGTCCCAATGACACCCAGAGACCCTTCCCAAGCCCCTGAGGCCCTGGCAACATCTGAGATGGAATCATCCAAAATGCCCGAGACATCAGCCTATAAAATGCCCACATCTATGAGGACACTGTGGCCTGCATACTGGAGTGCATCCATGAGTAGAGGATGAAGGCTGTCATGTATAATTGAGCACAGGCAGGTTGTCAGGTCCTCTGCTGCAGACCAGCACTGACAAAGACTATCTGGGAACAGGCCCTTTGGAACATCAGTGGCAGGACCCAGCACACTCCCCACCCTCAGCCTCAAGTGGCAGTGCAGGCAGTCTGGGCTGACACCTGCCCCACCAACTCCTGATGTGCACCCCAAGCATGGAGGACAGGCTGGGAATGGTTCTTGTAACAAGTACATCCAGTTCCTCCCCAGAGGGGACCACTGCCTGGGTTCCTAGGTACTGTGCTACCTTGCCCCAGGACACTACGGGAAGCCATACCATCTTGCTGCCACCAGGGATAGAGTCAGACTGCCTGCCATGCTCATCCATTAAGTCATGCACAGGGTAGAAGGCCAGGAAGGGAAGGGCACACTGCAGCTACCCATGCCCATGTCAGCTCACCTGCCCCTGGGCTTCACACCTGTAGCCAGGAACCCCACGGAGGAGGGGGGCAGTTGGCCTCCCTTCACACCTCTTCCTGTATCTTCCCTTCCTGTGTCTTCCCTCCCTTCTCCTTCTCTTCCTGCTCTGCCTAGCCAAAGTTCCCCCTGCTCCCCTCACTTTTCTGCCTCAACACACAGGGAGGCAGGACCCAGGAGCCTGTCACATGCAGAGAAACTCATTGATGGCAGCATAGATCTCCTTCTCAGTTGTAGGGGTCAGGGACTTATAGCCTAGGCATAGATACCCCTCCAGGTAGTGGCACACATTACAGGGAAGCATGGGCTTTCTGATAATGTAGTCGAATCTGAGGGCCCTGCAGCAGGTTATCAGCTGTGCCCATGGCACTATGCCAATCATCATCAGCAGGGCATAGTGGGTTGGGCATCCCTTAGTGTGCTCAAACAGTTCATTGTGGTGCACCTGGGGGAGTTTCAGCAGGGGCATAGGCTGCACATGGCAGGGCCCTAGCCTGGGATGCCTCTCTGAAGAGGGCTGCTGGAGGAGTGAAGGGGCATCACTAGCTCCACCTCCCAGACAGATGGAGAATTTTCACCCTTCAATCTTGGGCACTGCAGGCCTGGAAGCATAAGTTAAAACTGCCTGGCCTCTAGGGAGGAGAAGTGATTGAGTTGATCCACCTGGCCTGGCCTGGGGAAGGATGGCTGCCTGCTGAAAACAGAAAGTTGCCCACCTTCCTCTGTGAAGGGAACAGTGATGGAAGGCTCAGCCAGTGGCCACCTGTGGCAGGGACCACCTGGCCAACTCACCATAGTCCCTGGGCATTTGTGCACACATAACCCCCAATCTGAGGCTGTGTGGTGCACAACTGTTTGGTACAGTGCACGTTATCACTGAAATGTTGCAGACTTTTACAAAGAGCCTCTCTGTCCTTGCTCTGCAGGTCCAGCAACTGCATTTCAGGGGAGAAGCACCAACTACCAGTGACGATGCTATTGCAAGAACACCACCACCATCGGCTGGTGGCCTCTGCATGCACCACCTCTTCCAGTGGTGCACACAGGACTATATTCTTTTGCTGGACCAGCTTGTCACAGTGGCAGAAAAGCAACTGGTGGATTCACAGGCCTAGTGAGTCCTGGACCTGGAGTGGGAGTAGGAGAGGGACTGGGAGGACCATGTCTTCTGGGACAGCTCCTCGCTTTCAAGGAGAGGCATGACTACTAGGTGCCAGAATCCATCCTGGCCCTGGTGGTCACCTTCATGCTACCTGGTTCCCAGCCCCTGGTACCGGCCCCACCTGGCTCCTCAGATCCTCTGCCAGCTTGAGCCTGCCACCCTGAAGTCCCCTGCCAGCCTAAGGAATGGATGATTTTGGTAGCATAGAGAAAGTTTATGATATCATGGATTTCTCTTTCCTTGTTTTCTAAAGGGACAATTAAAGCTCACAACAACCATTTAGGGGAAAGTGGGCATGTCTACATGAGACGCTTAATTTAATGGCCATTAAATTAATTCTACTGCACATTAGCATGGCTGGCCAAACCATGCTAATGTGCTAATGCACAGTTAGCACAATGGGCATTAATTTGTCCAATGGGCATTAAATATGACACAAAAAGCATGAATCTGCTCTAATGCACAGTAGGCCTATTAACTAGTAACCTATTATTACAAGTACTAAATGTATTGCGCTTTAGTTAAAGTATATTAATGAACATGTAGATGTATGCATGGATACTTCCAAAACAAAAAAGAAAAAGAAGAGCAAAGACAACCCTCACCCCACAAAAACCAAACGAATAAAAATATCCTCCAAAAAACAATGTATTTGATTCTGAATGTGCTTCAGTGCATGCATAAAAGCTAGAGATAATTTTACAAGGTACACAGTAACATACAGGCCCCATCTAAGCACCAATCTGAGTCTTCAATAAACAAATTAAAACAAAAAAAGAAGCAAATTATATAGAGAGTGTTTTCATTATGTTGTACTTTTACACAAACAGAACAGTTATCTTCTAATCTTCAAAAAGTACACATGCAGTAATGGCCTTATTACTGTAGCAAAATAAAGTAAATTGAGTTATAAGTGAAAGTGCTGTACTCTTCTAAATTTAATTTGAAAATAATAATAAAAAAATCTTCTCTAGCCAGTTAATACATCTGAGTTAAAATTTACCTTTTAAAAATAAATATACAGCATTTAATTTTCTCAGGTAGGAAATAATATTAAGGCCAGATTTTTAAAGGTATTCAGGTATTGGGGAATTCATAATCTTATGGCTTAATTGATTTAGATGGCTAAGTCCCATATTCAAAAGTGATTTAGATACTTTGAGTAGAAAAAACTTCTTATGTACCTAATAAACTTCTTAAATGGGACTTTCATGTCAAAAGGTATGTGTTCCTATTCACTGCACTGGATCTATGATCACATGGCTTTAAGCTACACAATCATAAATTGGAAGTTACTGACACACAGGTTTCCCAGTGCCAAGATACGTGTTGGGAAGCTGATCTAAATAACTTGGTGTGGGTGAAGGGGCTAGCAGCTCCATGTAGGCAGGGGTTGCTGGGTTTGGGGTTCCCATGTGCTTGTGGGATCACAGACTGATGGGTCTACATGGAGGGTTGTCCATTAAGAGATGGGGTGGCTGAGGGTCTAAAATTAATCCTGTCGGAGGTGAAGGGTAGAAAAAGTACAGCCATGGAGATGGGTTGAGCAACTGAGCTTTCCTCAACCCAGGAATACAGTGTATACAGACATACAGTACATTGGGCTAACCTGTTATTGATCTATCTTGTTCACCTCTTCAAGTGAGTTCATTTAGTTCAGGCTAGCCATTTTCCCCCTGATTTAGCCTCCCTGGACATCTGCACAGAACAGCAATTAAATCAACTTAACCCTAGTTAGGTTTATCTAAATGTAATTTCTGCATGCATCCTTAATCACTAAGGGATGGATTCTAATCAGCCTCATAGGCACAAGCCCATGTAGGTAACAGATGTGTTATGCCATATGAGTCATCCAAACAGCTTTTATATAATCAATGAGGTTGTGCACCTTGAAAAAAATGATCCAGCCAGCCTAAGTTTTAATCAAGGAAATATTAGGACTAGCCAATAGGAAAAGGTAGACACAGACTCAAATCTCACCACTGCTTGGGATCAAGGGCACTTGAGTAACATTCTATTCTCTTTCTGGTTATCTAAATTTGTACAAATTTGGCATTTTTGGCTCTTACTCATCCAGATGGATAGCTCTGTATGCATGGATGTACTCAGACTGCACAAGATCACTGGCGGAAAAATGAGGAAGAAAGGCCATTACCATTCTTTGGGCTTAATAGCTGAGTGGCTAAGACCCTCATCTGGAGAACAAGAGTACTTAGGCTCTAGGCCCCCTAACTAGCTACCCAGACCAACATTCTACCCACCATATCACAGGTCAGCCAGTATGTATGCCTTTCTTCAGTGATCCTTTTGAAGCTGAGCCCCTAATATGATTGGGGGGTGGGGGTGGGGGAGGAGACCAGTGAAGAAGCTTCTGCCTCACTTGAAGCAAGTGCCCAGGCTAGAAGTAAAGCACCTTCTCTTTGGTACCAGAAGCAAGATTGCTGAGCCACACACATTCCAGCTTACTTGTTTCCTCCTAACCCAACATACTTCCAACATACCATATTTACTTAAATATAAGACAGCACCCTCCCCCACCCAGTCATCATGGGGGAAAAAGCTGTTTATTTTACAACTGAATACAAAGAAACCACATTAAATATACTGTCTATTGTCAAACTAATGCAAAAAAGCAGCATGTGCTCAATCATGGTGAACCACTACATTGAATATGATTCAACTTCCCCTTCATTCCTGCATCTGAGCTATCCATTTCTTAGCCTTCCCCTTCATGCGGTGGAAATGTACCAGATTATCCTGCACCTCATCTGCATATAAATTGTAGGAGAATTACAGGGCTCATGACAAGAACACTCATTTCCAGTCATGATTGGGGGCTATTTTACACATTAATTAGCTAATTAACATAAATGTACAAAGGGAATTTGGAGTACACACACTCTGAAAAATGCTGAGCTATGGGGTCACTATGGCTTGAAACACTATTGATTCTGTCAGGACCAAAATCAATGATTTATATATTAAGCCATGAGTCTTTTGGCTCTGAACTAATATTATGCACTGTTTATACTCTATGTAAGTATGTACAAAAGTGCTGCATAAAAGTACATTTTTGGACTACTTATGCTAAAACTTGCATCAGTTAAAATAAATAAATAAATAAAATGCATCAATTAATTTTCCAGTGTTTTCAAATTTTTCCCTCACTTTCACATGCTCAGGGAGATCAGGGTCTGACAGTAGGGAATGGGAGGGGAAGGGATAGAAGGAGGAAAATGTTGGAAGGACAGAGGGCAAGGGGTCCACCTGACCACCCCCAGATTAATTTTCCCTGCTGTAGCAATGGAAGAGGGACAAAATCAAGGGAAATCTCCAATAATTAAATTCTATACCTGGAAAACTATAACAAATTTATAAATTTTCCATATATAGAACCTATTTTTTGGAGGATTGTCTTATGATCAGTCATCTTATATTTGAGTAAATATGGTAATTCCCTTGCATGTCTACTCAGTGCTTCAGAAGGAGCCTTGGAGAAACAAGCAGATAGTAGCTGACTAGTGTTGCATTGTTTAGAGCTAGGAAATCAGAAAGACTCAAGTTTCAACATTGCCTTGGGAGGGGGCCCAGAACCCATATCCAATAACTTTCCAGGTGATTGCTTTAGCCACTTACCTTTTGTGCAGAAAACGTTAGAGACATGTATGCCCCTTTTCCTCTCCTGAGTCTAAGTCCAGTAGTTATAATTTTGGATGATTATATTTTCAGCTATCTATGGCCATTGTGCATCTATAAGGCACATGCACACATGTTCCTGTTGCTACTGAACATCTCCAGTCTGCATGTGTATGTATTAATCTATACTACTAGTGAATTGCCCATCAAGAATGATGGGGAGTGGGGGTGGGCGAGGACGGAGGACCACCACTCACCACCTCACACCGCTGCTGCCTCCCAGGAGTGGGGTGGAGGGGACTGGAAAGCTTGCCTTACCATCCCCTCCATCCCCCTCCACCAGCACTCTGCACTGCCACCACCTCCAGTGCCACTGGATTTGCCTCCTCCCCCCAGCCCTGCTCCTCAGAGGCCGTGGAGCATTACCATGATGGTGGGGAGGCTGGCCTCGCTCCCCCGCTCTGCCCCCTCTGCCCTTGCCAACATGGCAGTGCTCCGCCACCTCTGAGAAGCAGGGATGGGGGGGACGAGGCCAGCACTGCTGGCCTCGCCCCCGCCTCCACTCTGTTCCCACCGTTCCTGCTGTCATGTTGGTGCTTCACACTTCGATTCATTATTTCACTAACCAATCAGAGTGATCCAAGAGCATTATGGAAAGGCAGACAGACTAATCCCTTTATTATATAACAATAGTTGTCCATGCAGGCATGGTTATGAATACAGGAATAAAATTCCTCTGGGAATGCAAGTACTCAGGATGCTATGTAGACCACCAAAATGGTCAAGAGGTAATAAAATATCAGCCCAAGTGAATTTAGACACCTACAAAATTCTGCAGCCATCAGAATAATGTTAAACTAGAACTCTTTTTTTCATATTTAGGCCCTTAATGCTACCTAAGACCCATTAGATAACTAGTTTAGTTATTTGGACTTTCCAATGCTGAATGCAACAATATTTAATACTTCAATATAATCTGGGCCATAGATTTTGCATAAAATTAATACAGATTAGATAGGCAACATTTTGACCTAGTTATGCATAGTTTATACAACTTCACTGGTACACATTGTATGATGTCAGTTTACTCAGGTAGTGGTGGATTCACCCATAATCCTTTGGTTTAGAACACACTGGATGGCAATTACCCCTGACAAACCTCTTCAAAAGGATCACTGAAAAAAGAGTACATCACAGGAATGTTTATATAACTTATGGCTATGCTACATCTTTCTGGCTGGTGAAAACAGTAAGACAAAGACAGTATACATTCTCCCCATGCCTTACCTTTTTGCCTTACCTTATACTGTGTTTCTCCTACCCATTCCCAGATTGCTTTTCACACATAATATAGTAATAAAGGATGGGGTAGAATGACACTGAAATGAAGATTTTTGACCTTTTCTTCAAATCAGAAAGTCTTTTCTGAATATGTATCCTAATCAATAAGAATTGTGACTAATTATAACTGTTCTTGTATTTATACCTTTTTTTTCTGTCATAGACATCTCAGCGTCTGTGAAGTAATGGCTACACCATCATTCCCAATATTTTATTGTACTTAAAAATACATTTTAATACTGATAATGACATAATTATGTATCTGATCACTATTGTAGCTAATCTGTATTTAAAAAAGCTATTTCTTAGAGCTGCTATACAGACTTCCTCATAAATCCATTGATTTCTTTAAATTTTGAAATATACAAGCATTGCAAAAATAATGACCATTTATTGTATTGTGGGTGGAAATTAAAACTAGAGGAAGCAATGGGCTGATCAGACCATACTGCTTACACCAATATTGCTTCCAAGTAGCCATTTGAAAATCTTTACAGCCAATTGCCAGTTAGAGAAACAGCTTGTTAAGCTTTTGTGATATCAGATATCCTGCTCAGAAAATGGTCAGAAAAATTATGTCTTCAACTGGCACATCTGAATTTGGCAACAATACTTATTAATATGATGTAAAAAATGTAATATAATTTTTTATAGAGTGATTATTTGAAGACGAAGGTGATTTAAAAGATTTATGTAAACTACAGTTATATAGAAAAAAAGTGTATGTCTGTGTTTCATGGAATTAAATTCATGCAGGATATTGGAATTATCTCAACTAAATTTGCTTCAGATATTAACACTGTGGTCCTAACTGTTCCAGTTTTTAATTATTTTGAAGTTTAATAAAGTGATTCCATAATCTAACCACATTTTGAAAAGTAACGTTCATTATTATCAACAGCAATTTGTTTTTTAAGTCTAAAATTCTGTATGTGTTTAATTTTGTTGAAATATCAGTGTTAAGGAAAGATTACAGAGTGTTTTACTAAGCATATTTCATTTAAATGTAACTATATGTAACTAATCATGATGCTGGATGAGCTGTTTTTTCCCTCTGCTAAGTCAACTTCCTAATAGGCTCCCACAGGGTGCGTCCACACAAGCGTGCATGTGCCTCTTGCCCCACAGACATGTGTGGGAACAAAAAATGTTCCCTGTGCTGCAAACTTTCAGCACAGGGAGAAGATTAGACCTAGGAGTATAATATCCAGGGGTCTAGAAAAAATGAAGTATAAAAAAGTGGGGCAGGGCACAGTCCCTGACCTTGCCCTGAGGCAACCAGAGGCTGGGTCCTCCATGGAGACACTCTGGCTTCCAGAGCGTTTTTCTAGTTGTCCCTCGCCCTGGTGCTGAAACACACAATGGGCCAGGCTTGTTCAGAGCCGGCATCTTGGACCCATCTGGCTGTGGCTGACTTCTTGGTCAAATGGGGCCAGGAGGACATGCTTTGACAGTTCAAAATAGGCCACCACACACAGAACATCTTCCAGGTAATAGCTGCCCAGATGGCTGGGCAGGGGGCACAAATGGCAGTAGTGCCACACAAAGGCCAACCCTGCAACCGCAGTCCACTGACAGCTGGCCCAGAGAAGCAGATGCCTCTACTGGCCCTGCAGTCCCCATCCAAATCTGGCAGGTGCACAGCAGGTCACAGCCAGGCTGCAGCCCCCACTGCCAGACTGCTGCAGTGGATAAACGGGGCAGGGAACTCTCAGGGCTACTTCAGCAGTCCAGCTGGCACAAGGGGTAGTGTCTCCAGGTACCAATTAGCTGGGTCCCAGAAGCTCCTGAGAGCTAGTAGCCCTGAGCTACTTGCCAGGGTGGCTTTTTATACTGCTGAGGCCAGGACAGGGCAGCATTTTATACTGCCGGAGACAGCACAGGTGTTGCCCTGGGCTCCAGCTCCCCCTGTCTGAAGATCCAGGAGGAGCCAGGCAGGGTTACTTTGCCCCTAGTGTCACAATTTGCTCCACAACAAAGTACATGTCCAAGCACGTGCACTGAGGCAAAAAGCCCTGGCTCAAATTTGCACCACTTCTATTTGATCTGCTGCAAGAGCACATGCTTGCATGTGTGGACATGCCCACAATGGGTATAAAACTAATCAATAGATAAAAATGGATTCCACTTGCTTGCTGAGGGTTGTGCAGGGTATCTCTTTCTACACATTCTACTGTTTGATGGTGAGTGGAAAGAATGGAGTCTTTTTTGGAAATCTAGCATATGAGAATCAAAGTCCTGTTAAAACACATGTGTGTATGTGGCCGGGGGGTGGGGGGGTTAGAGAGAGAGAGAGAGAAAGAGAGAGGGTCAGGATTTTGTTTGTGTGTTTGTGGTTTTGGAAATGGGGTCTGTAGAAATGGTTTTATAGAAGAAATGTCTGTGGAGGGAAAAATAAACCCAAAATCCTATTACATGGAAGTTTGCAAATTTCTCCTCTAGTTGAACTACTGGTACCTTGAAATATGAACAAAGATTTTAACTACCACTTAGGGAAGAGAGATGAAAAAAAGGACATGATATTTAGATGTTTCCCTAAAGGACTTTTCTTTTAGATGGTCATGGCAAAGGGAAGATCCAGGAGGGGTGCAGTGGTGTAGTGGTGCAGTTACACCCCCACCCCCCCTTTGATGCCTGGTTTACCCAAAAGTTTAAAACCAACTGCCTAGCAGTGGCAATGGCATTTCTACTGAGGCAGCTCTGAGAAATCAATTGATTTAATGGCTCACTATAATGTACCTGATTCCTTTTAAATGCTTCATTCCACCAGTGTAAATGACCCTCTCTCCTTTTTAAATGGACTTTAGTGGTCTTCCACTAATCAAGCTATGCTTTCTTCTGCAATTCTACAGTCCATTAGCTTCTCCTGGAAATGTAGGTCCTATTTCACAGCCCTGCAGGCTGTGTTTAACTCTAGATAGAAACATTAACTCAGTTGTGAAAATATTATTGGAGAAGAATATTAACTCAGGTGTGGAAACAACATTTAGTGAAACGCTGTCAAGATGCACTGTTAAGACATTTTGGTCTTAAAATAAATAATACATATTCTAGGCCCCTTGCATATTACTAATGTTTCTAGTTTGTTTTTAACTAGATAAAAAAAGGATATTGTATTATATCACATAATGCACCACACCATCTGCCCTCTCCAACTTTTAAACTCCTAGATGCACCCATGCTTTTGTCTGCTTCTTTATAGGCAACTTTTTCGGGCCCTTTGTTTTGTCTATCTCCATTCCATTATTTGAACTTTCCCTTCTGCATTACAGAAAAGAAAATCATAAGTCTGGAATTTGCCTGTCTTACTAAGTCCTTATTGGATGGGTCTACATGACATGTTTTTCTCAAGATTAGAGAAAATTACTGCACAGTAAATGTGACCTTCTACATGTGCACATGGTTACTGAGCAGTATTTTTTTCTAATCATGTGGAAATTTGCTACCTGTAAATACAAGTAGCAAATTTGCTCCCAATTACTTACTCCACAGTAGTGCAAATGTAGACCAACAGCAAATGTGCTCCTAGTCAGCTGGGCAGCAGGGGACAGAAGATTGCACATGTAGATACACCCACTATTTACTAATTCATGTGATTGTTTATGGAATTTTAAATGAACAATTAAAGGGAGAAATGGCATTTGCTACTCATCAAGAACAATGGTGTCAAGAGAACTAACTTGGTCTCTCCTTAGCAGAGGAATAACTGAGCATTTCCAGGCCTAGGGGAACAGCATTACATGCTGCAATGGCTGTAGTTAGTTTGTCAGGAGAGCAGTGGTGGCTGCTATTTTTACATAGGCCTTCCTAAGTCAGTGCCTAGGGCTGGTGCCCCAATAAGCCCCTGTTAGTTGTTCCTTAGCAATATTGAAGGTAGATACATGGGACAGAATTCCATTCTCTTCCTGGTTATCTAGGCTTCCATATTTGGTCATCTATTTGTCCTTTTTTGTCATTTATATACCCAGCAGAATTCTATTCTTGAATGCATAGCTCTGAGAGCCATCTAATGTAAGTGAGGGAGCCTTCTAATCTTTTCCTCTTGGTAGTTGTGGGGCTAGGGAAGTTGCTAGAGAAGCTAAAGGACTTAACTTGTAGGCTTACCTAAAAATGGTTTAAACCTTGGCTTCTTTCACTTCCAAGCTCAGCAGTTTGACCACCATAGTCAACCATTCTCCAGTATCTTTTTCTAGCACTCTTGAAGCTGAGCTGCTAACATCTGAGGGCAACAGAATGGTGGCTAATATTTGAGGGCAACAGAATGGTGTCCACTGAAATAGAAAAGCTCACTGGGAGAAAGGACACGGGCTAGAAGCATGGTTTTCAACCTGTGGGCTAGGCTCCCCCAACCCCCAATCGCTGCCTAACTGCATCCCTGCCCCAACCTGAAGATGCTGTAGCAGCAGTGGGAGGGCTGGAATTTTCGGCAGCCATTTACCCAAGGCTGCAGTCCAGGGATGCCTGACTGACATAAAGGGCCCAGATCCCACCCCCAGCCTCCCAGTGTTGCATCTTGTAGATTTCAGTGCTTGGCTTGGCCAGCGAGCTCTTAGAAAGTAGTACTTGCCCTGGGATTGGGATCCCAGCCTTGGCCTGACACAGGGCTCATGCCCAGCCTCCCAGCTGGCATCCAGGGGGGTGCTTGACATGGCTCTTATGGCAGTAGGGGTCAGATCCCACCCCCACACCTAATCCCACCCCCATTTCAAATGTCACTTTCCAGCTGGGCTGGGCACTGAAACTTACATGGAGCAGCATCAAGGGGCTGGGGGTAGGATTTGAGCCTCCAGCCTGCATCAGGCACCTACCAGACTGCAGCCTGGGTAGCCATCCTCCCAGACTGCCAGCCCACCCACTGCTGCTACAGCCTTTCCGGGAACAGCTAGGAAGCTATTGGGGATTGGGAAGGGCTGGCCACTACCTGCAAGCAGGAAAATGTCCCTGATGACCTAAGGCATCAGTAGGCAGTGGGGCTCACATCCTCTCCACCTTCCTCCCACCCCAAAAATGTTACTTTTTTACCAGATTGGCCATTTTTAAGTGGTCTACAGTGTGCACTTGTGTTCAATCACCACTTAAGAGTGCTTTCAGGGGCCAGCTAGGGTGAAAATTGTCCTTCTGTCTGCATCTTCAGTGTTGTTCTGGGTTGTTGGAGAGGCACATATTAAAATCCATTCTACCTTTACAGATGAGTACTCTAGCTACTCAACTATTTGGGGCAAAAAGTCAGCTCTACTTTTGGTTTCTATTAATTCACAAGGTGCATAGTACATATCCTCATGAAACTGTAGAATGAGTAAAAGGGAAGAGACTCATGCACTCTCCTAGAAAGCAGGTGGCATCTATTTTTATCTCTTGATTAGTATTCTGCTCCTTGTAGAGACAAGTGAGGTTACTGTTGTCTCAGCAAAGGGAAGATCTCATCTAACAACAGGATTTGTGGTGTATACAAGAAAGGGAATTCATTTAAATGAAACATGCTTCATAAAATCACTCTGCAATAATTCCTTAATGCTGACAGTTGCTAAAAGTGGCCACAGTTAGAGTACATAAAATTACCTGTGCAGGATTATGTGTCCAGTAATCGAATGACATCCTTCATGAAATTTTCAAAAATATCATGTAGATTACTAAAACTGGATACTTAGACAACTAGTGAGGGAATAGAATGCCACTTATGGTTAATTCCTTGAGAAAATGATTTTTTAACTCATCAATTAACTTATTAATAAAGTGATTTCTTATACTTTGCTCAGGAAAGTTTGAACAGCAGGTTCATTTTATTTCTTCATCTTTAAAAAGTATCTCTAATTAAGATATTGCTGATCCCCATGTATATCTTTTATGGTCATAGCAAAGCTTTAAAGTTTCCACTTTCATTTGTATACAATTCTATCTTGCACTCCATCCAGTGTAAATGACTGTTACTCCCTCTTCCTGCTTTTCCTTGTGTTTTGATTAAAAATACAAATTGAGTCATTGCTGCTTATAAGGAAATGTAGCTAAAGAAATATTTTATTTTCCCCTATTATTTCAAATAGCTGTCCTACTTAGGTATTTGATTTGTGTAACACCCTTCCCAAAAAAGGCTAGTCAGAAATACAGATAAAATACATTAATAAAATAAAATGTCCCAAATAATACTCCAAAATGTTACTCCAGCTTCTACGATACTAACACGCAAAAAAGGTCTTGCAGTTCTTCTGAAAGGTATCCAAGCTCATGCTCTAGTGGACCTCAAGGGGAAGGGAGTTCCCAAGCTGAAGAGCAACTATCAAGAATATTTCCCTTGAATAAACTTGGTAACCAGATAGAACTTGCAGGAGATTGCTCTCAGCTGACCTGAGGGATCTGGATGGAGCGTAAGGGAGAGGGTGACCCCTTAGATGTGTAAGGCCCAGGCCACTTAGGGACTTATAAGTCGAGACCAGCATCCTGAATTGTTTCCAGAAAGGAGGCTTTGGAGCACTGAAGTAATGTGCTTCTAGTGGCTTACCCCTGTCAGAAAGTCAGCTGCTACATTTTGCACAAGCTGCAGAATCCTAACAGTCCTCAAGGGCAGATCCACATAAAGCATATTGTAGTAGCCTAGTGTCAAGGTTATACAAGCACAGATAATGGTGGCTATATCCAAACTTGAAAGGAAGTGTTGTAACCTTCACATCACATGGAATTTCTGAAAGGCACTCCCAGCTATCACTACAACCTGAACATCCAGGTGCAACAAAGGAGTTGGAAGCACCCTAAGGCTACAAACCTGTGTGACAAGGGGAAGCTGAACCCTGTCAATGGCAGGTAGCTATATTCTCTATCTCTCTGTCAGTCATGAGGGCTGCCAACAACTATTATCTACGTCTTGTCTGGCTTCATTTCAATTTGTTCATTCCCCAACTTTAGCCAGGTGCTAATGATAGAGACTGCATGGGATGGGTCAGATGAGAAGGAGATAAAGCTGGGTGTCATCAGCATACTGATGGCACACAACTCCAAAATTTCAGCACAAATATTTTTGAGGATACAGCTTTCATAACTGAACAGGAGTGTCAATCATATATAATATTTTAGTAGTGTTGAAGTGATGCTGTAGTTGTGATGGTTCAGGAAACATGCAATAGGCAACGATTTTTGTGGGTGATATCTTTTATTGGATCTGCATAGCTGGGATATATTTAGTTGCATCCTGAAGAAGGATGCATCGCATTTGAAAGCATGTCTATCCCAACCATGAAGTTGATCCAGTAAAAGCTATCCTCCACAAAAATCCTTCCTATATTACATTTCAGTAGTCTCAAGTAAATCTATAAAATTAACTTTCTACAATATAGAAACTTTTGAAAATTGTAAAATGGATTTTTTTGAAAGAAACAGTCCTTCATTCCAGCTAATATTATAAAACTCTCTGAGCATAAAAACCTATTCAATTAGTTCATTATTTGGCCCTAGAGGTATAGATATTGCTTTGGCTTTATTCTCTTTTCTTGATCATATCATCTTAAATTCCTTAACTTTTGTCTTTTTTCTTTGATTCATAATGACATTGTTCAAGGCACCTAGGATAATTTGAAATCCTGCTCTGATCAAAGCTTCTAGCATGCTTTTTACTATACATACTCTATTAACTCAAATGCCCAGTTAGAATTTTCTAATTTCTAAACTTTATTTTACTAAGAAGATCAAAGGATTGACCCATCACAGCTCACTGGGCTGCCATGGTTCAGGCACACCAGATTCTTTAGACAACAGCAGACAAGTAAGTGATCTGGTAAGTATTTTTATCCAGGTTTGTTTGTTTGTTTGTTTGTTTTTGACTCTTCATTTTAAATTATCAAATATTAATAATACTGGATTGACTGGAGGCAGACTTCAGAATGAGGTGGATGAAGACCAAAGCCCCAGGGTAAATGGGGAAATGGGTGACCTAAAGGAAGCACAAGCATGAGGGAGCAATAGGTCTTCTCATTCTTCCTGATATATTAGGGCAATTGGCTAGTTACCTCTGGTGTCTATACATGAATGAATGGAGCCTGGGAAACAAGCCATAAGAGTTGGAAGTCCTTGTACAGTTGCAGAACTATGATGTGATTAGAATAACAGAGACTTGTTTGGATAGCTCATATGACTGGAGTACTGCATTGATGAGTATAAAGTGTTAGGGAAGAACAGGCAGGGGAGAAGGGAACGAAGAGTTGTGCTATATATAAAAGAGCTGTATGATTGTTCAGAGCTCCAGTAAGAAACTGGAGATGGACCTATTGGAAGTCTCTAGGTTAGGGTCAGAGGGAGGAGCAACAAGGGTGATGTTGTGGTGGGTATCTGCTGTAGACCACTAGACCAGGAGAATGAGGTGTATGAAGTTTTTTTTTTTTAAACAGCTAGAAGAAGTTTCCAGATCACAGGCCCCAGTTCTCATTGGAAACTTCAATCACCTTGACACCTGCTGGAAGGGCAACAGAACACTGCAGAGGCAATTAGTGGACAATGTAGAAGTGGATGGCAACTTGGGCAGCCATGAACATGAGATGATTGAGTTCAAGATCCTGAGGAAAGGAAGGAAGGAGAATGACAGAGTAAGGACCCTGAACTTCAGAAAAGTAGGCTTTTGACTCACTCAGGGAACTCACAGGAAGGATGCCCTGGGAGGCCTGTTGGAGGGGGAGAGGAGTCCAGGAGAGCTAGCTGTATATTAAAGAAACATTACTGAGTGTGCAGGAACAAACCACCCCAATATGCAGGAAATCAAGCATGTATGGCAGATGACCAGGTTGGCTTAGCAGGGAACTCTTCAGTAAACTAAAACACAAAAAGGAAGCTTATAAGAAGTGGAATCTTGCATAAACAACTAAGGAGGAGTATTTCAGCATGCAAGGATGAAATCAAGAAGGCCAGAGCAGAACTGAAGTTGCAGTTAGCAAGGCATCTGAACGGTAGCAAGATGAGTTTCTACATCTTAATAACTGTAACAAAGCAGGGTTGGAAGGGACCTCACAAGATCATCAGGTCCAGCTCCTTGCCCAAAGGGCAGGCAGTCATCAGGGATCAAATGATCCCAGAAAGGTAGGCATCCAAGTGTTTCTTACAGGAATCCAGAGTAGGTGCCTGCACCACCTCTGGGTGGAGTCTATTCCAGGCCCTGGGGACTTGAGTAGTAAAGAAGTTTTCCCTTATGTCCAGCCTAAAATGGTTTTCCAAGAGTTTGTGACCTAGTCTTCCCATGGGGTCCCCTGGTGAACGTTCTCCCAGTTCCTTGTGCACACCCCTTATATACTTATAGGCTGCCACCAAGTCACCCCCTAGCCTACGCTTTTCCAGGGTGAAGAGTCCCATGTCTCTGAGCCTCTCCTCATACAACTTACTCTCTTGTCCTTTAATCATTGGTGTGACTCTCCTCTGGAGTCTCTCAAGCTTTTGCACATCCTTTCTGAATTGCAGAGTCCAGAACTTGACACAGTATTCTGGCTGTGGTCTCACCAAGGCTGAATAAAGTGATGACTTCCCAGGTCTTGTTTCAGATGCATCAGAAGATGTAGGCCAGAGTTTTGTTTGCTTTGCCAGCTGCAGCATTGCATTGGTGGATCATGTTCATCCTGTGGTCACTCATGACCCCCAACTCTCTTTCAGTCATAGTGTAGCATTGCCGAGCCTATAAGTGTGGTGTGGGTTCTTTCATCCAAGGTGGAGCACCTTGCATTTCTCAGCATTAAACACCATCAGGTTTTGATCCGCCCACCTTGTAAGCCTGTTGAGGTCAGCCTGGATTGCTAGCCTATCCTCCAGGGTGGCCACACTTCCCCATAGTTAGGTGTCATCAGCAAACTTAGCCAGTCTGCTTATAACACCCGAGTCCAGATTATTTATAAACACATTAAAGGGTACAGATCTGAGAATGGAGCTCTGGGGGATGCCACTGGTTACAGTGGGCCAAGTTTATTTGGTTCCATCAGCTGTCACTCTCTGGGCCTGTCCACTGAGCCAGTTCCACAGCCATCATACTGTAACATTGTCTAGGTTCCAATTCCCCAATTTTTCCATGAGGACATAATGGGGAACCAGGTCAAAAGCTTTCTTGAAGTCCAAGAATATGATATCCATATCAGCCTTTGTCTAGGTGATGTGTCACCTGGTCACAGAAGGAAATCAGGTTGGTCAGACAAGATTTTAGGAATAGAGAAATATCTCATGTCTCTGAAAGGTTATCCTATTTCTGTCATGGGCACTTATGCCCCCAGAGAGGATAACAGAATTCCTCCTATACGAAATAGATGTGTAACTCCGAGATAGACTGAAGTTATACTTTGGCTACTCACTTGTTGAAACAATATTCCTACCCATAACTCTTTTGCTAGGATACTTCTTTCTTTTATTATAGTTTCCACATGCATGCTGAATGTTGTGGAGATTGAATGTTATATTAAAACCTTTCTTGATGCTGAAATTTTAGGGTAGTTCATGATTTATTTATACTGATGCTTTTGATATTTCTTGCCCAGTCAGTGAAGGGTTTTGTTTTGTTTTCTTTTGTTTTAAACCAACTAACCCAACAATACATTCTTCAAGAATATGTGTAAGTGTGTCATGTTGACTCTTATCAAAAGCCTTTTCAAAATCAACAAAACAAATACAGTTTTCTCTTTACTTCTAATAGACATTGACATGTTATTTTCAGGGTAAGGATTTCATTCCTTGTGTTCACCGCTGGATAGAAACAAAGTTGACTTTTACTGATTCTAATATGCTGATGTACTAATCCAAATATATTTTCAATGATGTTTTAAGGAGATAGCTTAGTGAGTCTATAGTTCAATGCCATTCACAAACTTTGGCATTAATAATTGTGAAGCAAGACAGATATCTTGAAATCTTTTGGAAATAACTCTAATTAGATTAGCAGTGTTACATCAAGTTAAATTTAGATCTTCATTGAAACCATGCTGCCTCACAGGAGATTCATTATATAATGCACTCTGGGAATTAGTACACCAAAACACACTACACATTTGTAGTTATAAAACATGGGATTAAGACTACTGTGTTATACTTTGCTCCACATCATTTTGCCAATATAATCAATTATATTGAACCAATTAATTGATGAAGGAAATTGCTAAGTAATTTAATTAAGGAGATCTTTTAAAATCCAAATATTTTGGATAGATGCAGTTGATCCCTTTTACATACATATAGTTGATTCCTATAAGTATATCTGAGATCTGGGTGCTCATACGTCACAAAAGAGTCTATCCTGCCAGTCAAAAGACCTGTAATATATTAGTCTCCCTGGCTACCATTAAATAATGCTGATTGATTATGGAATAGAAATCTGAGTGGTCACAATGTAGCCTATGCTTCTCATTTTGCACGGTAACTGTAGACTCCTGAAAAATATGTCAAGACCTAGAAGTTTTTAAAAGAGCTGCAATTTTTTTCCTGCTTTTTTCAAAAGCAGTAACTTTTATGTAACTTTTTAAGATTGCAAAACAATTCTAATAATATGAAACCCTTAGTCTGTCTGTCTGTCTGTCCATAATGCTTTATTTGTACTCTGATTGGCTGTCTCAGCAGCCAATCAGAGTGCTCTACACAGACAGGGACAGATGGTGGACTGCCACCATGACATTGCCACCTGAGGGGCCTTGGGGGGGGGGGGGGGGAAAGGCCAGGGGCCCCGGTCCTGGGGGGGCGTGGGGGGGGGGGTGGGACAAGGCCAGCGGACCTGGTTTCACCCCCCTCCCCTGCTCCTTGGAGGTAGAGGGGGATGGCAGGGACTGGAATACCGTTATAATGAAGGGAATGAAGTGGGGGGAGAAGGCTGCTTCTTGGATCCAGGGGCCAGTGTCCCACCCCCAACAACAACTGGCAGGGATGGGAGGAAGCAGAAAACAAGGGAGGGAGGGGATCAGTAAGGGGTGGGAGTTACTGGTGGGTGCACCCCACCACAGCCATGACCACCACTGCCACCATGGTCATGCACCCCTGCCCCAGCCCTAGCCTGAAGTGGTAGGGTGGAAGGCAGGGAGTGGCCCTGGCCCAAAGCAGTGGGGAGAGGGTGGGAACAACCCCGGCCCCGGCCCTGGCCCCAGCCCTGGCCCTGGCAGTGTGGGGATGCTGGGACCAACTCAAGGTCTGGTCTGGGCCCCAGCCTCAGCCCAAAGTGGCAAGGGGGAGGCAGGGAGTGGCCCCAGCCCTGGCCCAAGGGGAAGTTGGAAAGAGCCAAGGCCCAGGCCCCAGCCCTGGGCAGAGGGATTTGGGGAGTAGCCCCAGCCAAACCGGAGGGTGGGAGGAAGGGAGTGGCCCCAGCCCGAGGTGGGCGGGTTCAGATGCAGGCCTCTGTCTCCAACTGCCCCCACCCCCCTTCATTCTTGATGGGCAATTTACTAGTATTAGAATAACCATTTATTATTGTGGCAGGCTGGCCGGTGGGCTTACCAGCAGCCCAGATTGCTGGCTTGAGCCCAAATGGCTCAGGACCCATTGGTGGAGGCATTTTTCCCTTCCCCATCAATTAAGTGAAGACAGGAGGAAGGCTGCTCCACCTTGACCCAGGAGCGAGATGAAAGGAGGACCTGAGGGGGAAATAACCCCTCAGGCTTCCTCATTGGTACATTTTTAATTTGGGGAAGAACCTCCAAAAAGGGATAAAAGCTCTGTGGATAGCTGGTGGAGCTGATCAGTGGGGTGAAGCAGTTGCTCCAGAAGTGCCCTAAAGATTCCTCCATCAAGTGGGAAGCAGCAAGCAGCTGCATCCCTGCCCCACCAAGGATGGAGCCGTGGCATTGGTGCATGGGTTGGTGGACAGAGGGCATTGGTGACAAGTAGGGGGTACATGCGTAGGGTGTGCAACCCCTGAGATTGGCCATGCACCACTAAGATTGGCAGCAGGAAGTGTGCATGCCCCCTGCATGGCAAAAGAAGTGCTGGTGGAAATGCCGCTGGTAGTCCCAGCTCAGCGATCGGCCACTGGGGGACACCCCGCCCCACCAGTCAGTGATTGACTGCTGGGGGACTCCCTTGGTCCATGATCTGGTGCCCCCCCCGACCCCCCAGACTTGGGAGGTACCAGTCACGCATGATGGTGGGTCGGGACCTTGGTGGCTGCACGAGGCAGCCTGAGTTGACAACCCTGCACAAGGCAAAGCCCTTTGTGCATGGATTAGTGGACAGGACTGGAAGAGCTGAAGAGATTCAATGGCTGCATAAGGCAGCACAGGTCCCCAACTCTGCGAGCGGCAGAGTTCCCATTGGTGCACAGGGCCAAGGAAGAGCTGAAGGAACTCCAGGGATGCATGCCAAAAAGCCCTGTCTCAAATTTGCACCACTTCTATTTGAGCTGCTGAAAGCTCATGTGCTTGCATATGGAAATTGAACATGAACAAGGATCAACAATTGAAGAGGTGGTATAATTTTATTGAATAACAGCAAACAAACTCTGTAGATGTTGGGGAGGAGGAGACTCCTGCCTCTACTCCATGCATCCAGGGCTTTCAGCCCTCTGCCAAGTGTACTTCTACCATGAGGCATACCATCACAAGTAAGACTCTGTTCACCCCCAGCCCTTTTTTCTCCTGTGCTCAGCACCACCTCCTCTCCCCACCATGGCCTAGCCTAAGGTTCCAGAATAGATAGATAAATCTTTGCCACCTTGTCTATGTTGCTAATTCTAGGCAAATAAATAAATAAATAAATAATCAGATTTGGTTCTGGGAACCCTGTTACTTTTTAACAGGAGCATTTGGATTTAATGCTCCTATCTGGGCATGAAGTCTCTTCCTTCCCTAAATCTCAAGGTGATAAGTCAAAATAACCAAAAAAGAAAAATGAAGTTCAATTATAATGTTCATCTAGATTATCGCAATTAATTACATTCATTTACAGGTCTCATCCTATAAATATTTAAATCTGGAAATGAACCAATTGCATCAGCTCCATCTGCTCCAAGACTCAGTTAGCACAGCAACTTTAATATCAATACTAACATAGCTCTGGCAACCAAGGGATCAGAACCATTTTGATTCCATTTGTGGGTCATTCTTTCATCAGGAAAAAGATTGACATGGATAGAGGGCACATCCTATTATAATCTATTACAAGCAATGTATGAACATTCTTGAATGGGCAGATGGTCTGAGAGCATTTCAGATTATAGGGGATCGAGATTCAGGGGCTTTCCATTGTGTCATTCTGCTGTGAAATGATGCATAGGGTGTTTTCTTACTTTGTTTTATTTAGCTATCTCACCGTGTGATGTATACAATTAGCTCTGACACAATTATTGTAAAACAAGTAGTGGTGAACCTTTAAGTCAGAGGAAATACATATAAAATATTAATAACTATGCAATATTAAGAATAGACAAGTTCAGGATGTTTTGTAGTTAACTGAATTACAAATAAAACCAGTCCCCAGGACCAATGTAAGTTCAGACAATACATAATGTTTCTATACAATCTTTTCAGCAGGTTAGGAATTTAATCTTTAGTGATCTAAGAATTTTCCATCCTGTAAGAATCTACTTTTAACACTCAAGAGTATACAGATGTACAAATGAACTTGATCCTTAGCTTTATCTCTTATCCCATTTTCCAGTAAATCTCTTGCTGTGACTCTCATAAATATGGTTCAAATTCTCAGCCTGCTCATACAATTTTACTTTTTCCTTATTAGAGAGTTTTCTTTCATTTTGAAGGAATATATTTTTCACTGTAAAAATGGGGCAGGTGGCTTTTCCTATTCCAAGGTGCACTGACCAAAGTAGAAAAAAACAACAAAACCCAACAACACCTAATTGAATTCAGGTTATGTCTCTTAAATGAAGACTTTAGGTCAGTGGTACTTGACCTTGCTGGTGCACAGGCCAGATGAGTGGGGTGCAATCAGTCTATGGGCAGAATCTGATGTATAAGTCCAGGTCCATTGGCTGGATCTATCATGAAGACTGACCCCATGCAGTAGGTCTGGTCCTTTAACTATCAGAGGAGTGAAGTTTTAGAATGGTCTTCCAAACCAATGGGAAAGAACCAGAATCATTTTAAGAGTGAACTTGATAGCTGCATACAAGAAATATTTTGAATAGGAAAAAGAGGTCTTGGTTCAATGATCAACATGTATAATATTTGGAATTATGCAATTTCAATCCCCATTTAGAGGGTATAAATGTATCTTTCATATCATGGA
Source organism: Alligator sinensis (assembly GCF_000455745.1). Classification (NCBI taxonomy): domain Eukaryota; kingdom Metazoa; phylum Chordata; order Crocodylia; family Alligatoridae; genus Alligator; species Alligator sinensis. The sequence continues at coordinate 362,411 of NW_005842686.1, read as the reverse complement.
AGATGCCTGATCATCTCCTGCTGTGGGGATGGTTGTCTATAGGGGACAGAAAATACTTTTTTTTTCCTCCTTGTGGATGCTACTGGCTTCTGTGCTGCTTTTTGTTTTTGTCCCACCTTCTGAAATACTGTGATGTTGGTCACAGCTTACAGTAAAGGGGAGAAAGAAGCTGACTGGAGTGCACTTATATTTCTTCCAGTATTTAATATGCTTGTTTTTCTGGCTAGTGTCTTGCTCTCAGGGTCAACCTAATTGTTACATACGGAATTAGGAAGGATTATTTTCCCCTAGGTCAAACTGACAGGATTGTAGGAGGCTTTTTCTTCCTCTACAGTGTGGGGTATGATTCTCTTTCTAGGATTCTAGGAACTGCTTTCCTTTCATTACAACCGCTTCTTTTTAATCTGATATATACTTGCCCTTGGAGTGGGAGATCTGAGTTTTAGATCCTGGGGCTGGAAGAAAAACAAGCCAGTGGGAACCTTGCACAGTGAACTCAGCTTTGCACTGCAAAGGAGGGTGCTTTGGGTGTAGCCTGGGCCTTTGCTTCCAGTGAAGCAGAATTTATCCCAGTGTTGTTCATCTGGGGCCTATTGCTGCTTAAAAAGGTGCAAAGATAATTGTAGAATGCTCTGAACAAAATAGACCTGGCCTGTGGTGAAAGATTTTTGCTGGGAAGCAAAAGGTATTGTTCTGATTATAGGTTAATTGCATTTAATTTGACTGTTATATTTTATGTTTCTTTCTAAGTGGACCCCCCCCCCCTTATAATCAAGACGGTATGGCACTTCAAATTCAGTGAGACCTGTTTAAGCTACTTTTACATTCTGCCCTGGACATGTTGGTGCTGATGGAAATAATTTCTGTATACGAAGAATCTAAAAAACTATATTGCAATGTTGATGTTTTTACTGTTTATAACACTATATCCATAGATATGATCAGTGATCGATCAGTGCAGCATCCTTTCTCTTGAAGATACATGGTTAAAACTCCATTCTAATAAAAGTCACCTAAGCATTAATTGACCAGATCATCTAATCTCTTCAGAACCTGGAGTGAGGTATACTGTCTCTTGAAGCCGAGCCAAGGATATAACAGACGTAGTCAGTAGAAAATTAGACAACGTTAAGGGAATTTTGGAACAGGGGCAAATGGTGACTGTGGCAAAAGTGGGAGCTCTCCAGCCAGCTACAGTGCTGGTCTCCCATTGCCTGTGGGCATGCTGCCTGCCTATCTCTCCTGCCACGTCTTGCTGTTAAGTAATTACAATCTTAATAAGGTGGGAGGCTGCCCATTGAATGCCCTGTTCTCCTGGGCCTATGTATGCAGATCCAACCACCCCTATGCTGCATCCCAAGCCTCACAGATGTTGCTCACAGCTGTACTAAGCTCTGGCCTGAGGCTGGGCCCAAGTTATCAAAGCATTGAGTCTCTTCCACTGGGCCTTGCTAAAGCCGCTCTCATATCGCCTCCCTCTCACAAAGGCCTCACACTGTCTACTGGCTCTCACCCGGTCTCTTTCATCTCGCCCTTCCTGGGCCTCACATATACCACCCCAGCTCTCCTGGGGACCATATTCACCCTGCCCTCACCCAGAGGGTCCTCAGGCTTTTTATTCTTCACTCCTCAGCCAACAAGTGTGCAGCCTTTTGGGCATCTCCCACTACCCTCATCTGAGCGAGCACAGGGCAGCTCCCAAAATGCTGTGCTGACACTGCCTCTGGTCTCATAAGTGGGTCACTCCCTCAGCTGCTCTCCATCAAGGGGCTGATGACTCACCCCTTGTTCTCCTCACAGCCCCTCCTCTGCTACACTCCAACTGGCCTCTGGCCCACCTGCAGCCTCACGTACCTAAAGGCTTACCTGGACCTAACTCAGGCCCCCATGCTAGCAGGGCCTCCACTCAAGCCCCTGGCCTCAGGACCCCAACTCATGCCCCTCACAGGGCTTCACAACAGCCACTCTCTGCTCCACCCCATACTCTGGGATATGTGGTCGAACATCTGCACAGACTTACATGATGCTCATCAATGTGCCTGGCCCACATCTCATCCCTCTCACCAGGGCCTCAACTCCTTTCCTTACAGGATCTTCTACCCTTTCAAGCTCAAGCACTTCTTAAAGCTTACCTGGCCTGCACTGCTCCCCTTCAGGGTCTTGCATCCCCAATGGGATCAGGTGCCCCCTATGGACATCCCTGGCCCCTCTCTCCCCCTCTCTCGGGGCAGGGGTTAAGCTGCCCCAACCCGCCTTTCACTGGGATGGTCCTTGAACCTGGCATTTAAGTGGCCCTGCCCCACCACAGGCAGGACCACCAGGCCTCCCTATCCCAGCAGGGTACAGGTTTAGGTCATGCCCAGGACCAAGAGCCTCCAAGCCATCCCCATAAGCTCCTGCTCTTACCTCCTAGTTGTTCATGGAGCAGCAGCTCCTCTGGGAGATGTTGCGTCCTTGGTGTCTGGCAGCAAACTGCTGCCCCCAGCCCTGTTGGTCTGAGTCTTAAGATGGCCACTCATCAAGACTGGGCTGCAACTGCCTGCTTCCTGACCCCTTAAAAATGAATACCCAGGGTTTCACTTGACTGCATTACCTGCACACCCTTCTCCCACCTGCTGCAGCCCACTCTACGTGGCAAGCACCCTCCTAATACTCCACCACAGTGACAAATATGGATGATATTAACAATGAATGAGAGCTGGTATAAGGAGAAAACCTGTGGGATTTTAGGATACTATAACATGTGTGATATTTTTGGCAGCATAGGATTATTGATAAGCCACAGACTCGCTGAGACTGTTTTTGTGAGAATAATTGAACTTTTGATTTTTTTTTCTCTGCTTTTCCGGGATTGTGATTTAAAGATACTACTGAACTTGAAACTGATGATGGAACCTATTAAATGTACAGTGTCTGATGATTTTCTATTATAAACGCATCTGTTAAAGAAAGAACACAGCATCAATGGGCAAAGCAAGGGGGAAGAGAAGAGAAATAGAAAAGTGAAATGCTAAATGTATTTGTTCTAAACTTGCTACTATGTCCTACCATAATTCTGTCTTCAGAAAATAGATCTTGATTCTGCAACCTGCTCTGGAAAGGCAGTCTATGATATCTCTAGGGAGTGGGTTTCTTATAGGCATGAAGGCTACCATTTTTTGTTTAAAAATACTGTTGCCAAATGGGTGACTGCAATGCCTTAATTTTATTTTATTTTATTTTATTTTATTGTATTTCTAATTTCAGTACTTGTAACAGTTCCATGGTTTTTAGTATGCCATTCTATGGGCATTTTGAAATAGGCAAAGAGAACACATTTTTGAGCAGCCTTCAGATTTAAAACATGACCTTCTGTTTGTGATCTGCCAAACATAAAATAAAATATACACAGCATGAATAAAACCTTTCAATTTTCAAACCCTTTGTGTATTATAGAACTGTTCATTATTAATATTTAATATTTTGTTCATCTAGCCTCTGCCTCCTACTTGTTGAGACCAGCAAGTCATACATATAATATTCTATTTCTGAGATCACAGACGCTCCAAGTAACAGAGTGCAAGATCATAAACAAAGAATTATGACCTCTTAATGTGATCAAACAGCAGGAGGAGAAAGATTATGAGGAAGAAAGCGTCTCAAATATGACATCTTTAACAATTAGCAATTTAGAGAGGAGAAAAAACAATAAAACATGAAAAGTAAATTGACTAATGTGTTTCATAATGCATTTTTAAAGAGTGACTAAGGTTTTATTTAAAGATTTTTTTCTTTTAATTAGACATTTCAGGATGCTTGGTTCCCCTCTTTTAGAACTACCACATATTAGTCAGAATGGCACATTAGAGATATATGCAGCACAGACATTTATTTTCTTTTCTCTTTAAGTATCTAATTTAAACATCTTATTGAATAAAAATGGCAACCAAAATAATACCAACAACTTTATAAAATGTATGCAAATATGATGTCTGAATTAGGACAATATTAATTTTGTAATTTCCTTTGCATTATTTCTCGTACTATCTTTGCTCTCCTCCAAATATTTTCTATGTTGGTGTTGTGTTGCTACACCCAGGTTCAAATACCCTGCAGGTGAGGGGAGACCCAGAAGCCATGACCTCCAGCTTTCCAGGTGAGTGCTAGAACCCTTGCACTATGGTGAGAAGAAAGAGAGATAAGGATACACACACAAAAAAATGCCTATAAAAGCTGGTTGTTTGATGGTGAACTTCAGGTAACAAGGCTTCTTTGGGGCCATACGGCCATGAAAACAGGATAGAGTCCACAAGAAACTCAGAACAAATACAGAGACATAAAGTTGTCTGAAGCTGATCCAATGCCTTAAATGAAGCCAACAGTCTGGTGTTGGTCAGATCACTAGTTTCTTCCATTAGGGGAAGAAAGGAAAATACTTGTTTCCTTTCACAACAACAACAACAACAAATTAGAAGCACTTCCAAAAGTGGAAGTTATTTTTGTAGCCTTTTCAAGCATACTTTCTGGCAGAGGTCTGATTTGTCCGAGATATAAACTAACCTGCCCAGAACACTGCCACATAGTAAGTTACTGGCAGAATAAAGAATATAATTAATGAAGTCCAGATTCCCAGCTCTATATCAGTCCTCTAGTAAAACCCAAGTGATTTTGTTAAAGATGCCATGACAGAAACTGAGGCAACTACAGCTAAATATTAATCTAAAGAAAAGAAAAGAAAAGAAAATGTAGTGTTTCTAAAATATTGTAAATTTACCTTAATGAAGACACATGTTCTTTGTGTATCCACACAACAGCAGCAACGGGGTTCTCAATGCTGCTCTACTATTGTTTGCCATTAACAAAGGTCTATAAAGAAACTGCAAAAGTAGTTAACACAGATTTGAGAGGCTTTGAAAAACTTTTAGGAGAGCATGATATTAACACTTATGACTTACACTTTGATAGTACATACAGATTTCAAAGGTATGCCATTTTAAATTGATAAGAAATATCCCACAAGCCAGTTGAAACTGTGAAAACAGTAGACACTTTATTAACTGTACCTAGTCAGTCTTATTTTATTTTATTTTTTATGAAGGCATGAACATCTGTGTGCTCTAGCAGTGAGATCTTGTAATGAGTGCATGATCATTATATAGTACAATAATCACCTCCTGATTATGAATACACATCATTCAGGATAAAACATACTTTGTCAGTGCACCTGACTGAACTTTGTCCATCTGTACATTTGATCTACCATTTTTTCAGCTTCCAAAATAAAAAAATACTCAGCATACCTCAGCATACTTACAGCAGGAAACAATTACTATGAGTATGAAAAGTATCTATTGTGTTTTTTTAGATAGAAGGACATCCTCCAACATCATCACATTGTTGTTCTCATTTTGGAAATGAAATACATATCCATGAAAAATAATTAGGTAACATATAATAGTAAAGGAGTATTTATATTACATCTGGAGAATGTGACTTTATAACATCTAGAAAACATATAGAATATGATACTTTGTTTTTGGCTTAATGAAATACATACAGTAACATCAGTATAAAGCAGCAGGATCAGGATAGAATAGTGATTCTCAATCATATATTGTGATACAAATTGCATTTCTTGCTGTGTAATGCCTTCCCATAAATCTTTAAATTAAAAAAAAAAAAAAAAGTGGAAAGAAATGTGTTTCTCTCAGCATTTCACTTAAAAGGAACAGAAATATTCATCTTTCCACAGTGCATATAAAATTAAAGACAGAAAAAGCAAATTAACTTGCAGTAGTTGGTTGACTATATTAAAACAGTTAGCATATTTCCTCATTACTGTTTCCACAAGCAACTTGCATGTTCCTTTATTAGCACCTGTGCAGTTGCCTTTATTTATTTATTTAAAATTCTCCCCAGGAAAAATATTTGTTATTTGAACATGTGTGTGAATCAAGCTTTCCAAGCAATGGGATGGACCCTTTCTCCACAAGAGAAGATAGGAATAAAACAGTAGTGATAACTGGAAAATAGAAACACATTAATGCAGTAGCCCCCCCGGCCCTTCCTTTTTAAAACTTTGGTAAATTAGAAAAGCTGAAAATGTTGTAAACCATCAAATCTCTATATTCAAAACAGAATAATTTGGTTTTGATCTTATATAAGGCATAGTCCATGACTTAGTGTGAACTTACAGAAAAGAGGAATCTAGAAAGTTCTAACTTGCTCCAAAGGAGTATATTCTGCTTGGATGCATTGAACACATAAATATTCATAAAATCAGTCATTTCTTACAGGCTCTAGAAATTAGCTTCTTATTGATTATGTCTAGTTATCCGTTATGTTTGCGACAACATGAAAATGGGCACAAGCTGCTTTCATTGATTTACTGTCCAGTAAATAATTACTATTCATTATTTATTGATTATAAGCTTCCATAATCATTTTGCTTCCTTCCTCTTTATGTTATCAATGTCAGTTCTAAAGCTAAAGCAATCTACTTGATCAAACTTTAAAGTCAGTTATGCAGACAGAAAAATGTTATTCAGTAGCCTTATTGTCGGTTCATACAAGAATACATTGCTTATATATCTTATTTCATCAGTATTAGCGTAGCACACTAAATTCAGTAGTCTAATTGAAAACAAACCCTGGATAATGTTGGGCACAGTTTACATTATGATGAACAAATGTGTGCCGCTACTACTTGTGCTGCTGTAAACATATGCCCCTGCTTGTGTGGATGTGGTCTATTCTCCTTCCAAAGTGATTTGTTCTCCAAAGTTTGATTAAGTTTGGTCTTAGAGATCCCTATATGAGATTCAGACAGAATTTAAGTGATTAATTTCCAAAAAACAATGTAGTTGGGCTCTAGTACGCAAAACTTATTAAACCGTGCCTATTCATAGCATCTGACGAAGTAGACTTTTGATTTTGTAGCTCAATCCTCTTCCAATTCATAGACTTCATAGATTTCATAGACATTAGGGCTGGAAGGGACCTCGGAAGACTGAGTTCAGCCCCCTGCCCCAGGGGCAGGAAGTCAGCTGGGGTCACAGGATTTCAGCAAGATAATCATCCAATTGACTCTTAAAGGAATCCAGTGTATGTGCTTACACCACCTCTAGCAGCAGTGTGTTCCAGGCCTTGGGGTCCTTGGACAGTAAAGAAGTTCTTCCTTATGTCCAGCCTGAAATGGTCTTGGAGGAGTTTGTGACTGTTTGACCTTGTCATCCCATGGGGCACTCCGGTGAACAGGCATTCCCCCAGATCCTGATGTACACCCCTTATATACTTATAGGCAGCCACTAGGTCTCCTCTGAGCCTATGATTTTTCAGACTGAAGAGTCCCATAGCTCTCAGCCTGTCATCATAAGGCCTGTTTTCCTGACCTCTGATTATGCACGTGGCTCTCCTCTGGAATCTCTCAAGCTTCTCCACATCCTTTTAAAATTCTGAAGCCCTAATTGGATGCAGTACTCCAGCTGTGGCCTCACCAAGGCTGAGTACAGCGGGAGGATGACATCCTGTGATTTGCTACAGAAGCATCTATGAATGCAAGCCAGAGTTTTGCTCACTTTGCCAGCTGCAACATCACATTGGTGGCTCATATTCAGCTATGGTCAATCATGGCCCCCAAATCCCTTTCGGCCATGGTGCTAGCAAGTGTAACACTGCCGAGCCTATAAGAATGCTGAGGATTTTTCTTCCCAAAGTGGAATACCTGGCATTTTTCTGTGTTGAAGGCTATCAGGTTTTTGTCTGCCCATTTTCTGAGCCTGTCAAGGTCGGCCTGGATCACCATCCTGTCCTCGGGTGTGGACGCTTTACCCCAAAGCTTGGTGTCATCAGCGAACTTGGCCAGTCCATGCCCAACATCAATGTCCACATCATTAATGAAGACGTTGAAAAGAATAGGCCCAAGGAAAGAGCCTTGGGGGACCCCACTGGTCATGGTGCCACTGGTCACTGGTCATGATTGACTTCCATCAGCTACCATTCTCTGGGTCTGACCTCAGAGCCAGTTCCCCAGCCAGTGGACTGTGATGTAGCCAAGGCTGCAGTTGGCCATTTTTTCTATGAGATGATCATGGGATACCAGATCGAAGGCTTTTTTAAAATCAAGATATATGATGTCAATCTCTTCTCCCTTGTCCAGGTGATATGTCACCTGGTTATAGAAGGAGATGAGATTGGTCAGGCAAGATCTACCCACAACATGCTGGCTATCCCTCAGGAAGTTGCCTTCAGCCAGTTTGTCAAGAATGGTCTCTTTGATGATTTTTTCCAAGATCTTCCCCAGGATACAGGTCAGGCTGCTGGGCCTGTAGTTCCTCGAATCTACTTCCTCCCTTTCTTGAAGATAGGCACCACACTGGCCTTCTTCCAATCTTCAGGCACTTCACCTGAGCACCACGAGTTCTCAAAGATCTGTGCCAGTGGCAGAGCTATGATGCTTGCCAGTTCCTTAAGTACCCTAGGGTGTAAGCTGTCTGGGCCAGCTGACTTGAAAGTGTCCAGCCTCTCAAGGTGTTCCTTCACATGGTCAACATTGATGAAAGGTGACAATTCTCCCTCACCCTGGACGTCCTGTACCATATTGAACAGGGTCATCCCTTGTGGCTGGTGAAAAACCAATGCAAAATACCCACTGGCTTTTTCCTGGGCATCAGTTGTCTGTTGACCCATATGGTTTAGTAGGGGTCCAATGTTATCCTTGCTTTTCCTCTGGCTCCCCACATATCTAAAAAAAGGACTTTTTATTGTCCTTGATATGTGTAGCCAGTTGGAGTTCAGTCTCTGCCTTGGCTTTTCTTGTTCACTTTCCTACAGGTCCGAACCAGTGCAGAGTACTCCTTTTTTGAGGTGAATCCAGCCTTCCATCCTTTATAGGTCTTTCTTTTTAGACACAGGAGGTCCACTAGTACCCTGCAGATCCAAGGGGGCTGCTGTGCCCTTTTGCTGCCTTTCCTCTGAGACAAGATGGACATTGCTTGAGCTTCCAGGGTCGCTTCCTTGAGGAGCAACCACTGTTTCTGAACTCCCCTCACCTTTGAGTTGTGTTGCCTTAGGGCCTCACCAACAAGCCACCTGAGCTTGTCAAAGTCAGCTTTCCTGAAGATGAGGACTTCTGCTTTGCTGACTGACTTGCCAGCTTTATGGCAGATGGTGAAGGTGATAGGCTCATGGTCACTGTCTCCCAGCTTCCCTTTGATTATTAGTCATTGACTAAGTCATCTCCTGATGCCAGTACCAGGTTGAGCAGTGCTTTGCCATCAGTCCATAGACTTCTTGAGTCCGATAGAGCTCAACCACACACATGAGGGAGCTTTGCAACTGTTCGGATGTGACTGAGTGCTCTTCCAACGAGATGTCAGAGTAGTTGAAATCTCCCATGACAAACATGCACCAGAAGCGTGCAGCCTCAGCTAGTTCCCTGGCAAATTCCTGATCAAGCTCTTGATCCTGGGTAGGTCTGTCGTACACTGCCACCATTGTGTCCCCTGTGCCTTGTTCACCCAAGATTTTGACCCAAAGAGTCTCTAATCATCCCCCCGGGTGCCAATGTCAGCTTGCAGTGATGTGTAGCTTTCCTTGACATAGAGATCTATGCCACTCTGCCCTTTTTTTCCACACTATCTCTCCTGTACAAAGTATAGCCATCTATACCTGTGGCCCAGTCATAGGTGGAGTTCCACCAGGTCTCCGTTATCCCTATGCGATCATAATTCTTTTTGTTTAGCAGAAGGATAAGTTCCTTCTATTTGTTCCCCAAGCTCCTGACATTGATGTACAGGCATGTAAGTGTCTCATTGGGGGCCCTTGCCTTCCCTACGGATTGCTCTGGGGCTGGGATAGGGATAGGTTTCCTTGAGTGCCTTAGCCTGCTGGGTTTACAAAAGCTGCACCATGGGCTTGCAGTGGTGGTAGTCCCCCCATCCCCCAGCAGGCTCAGTTTAAAGCCCGGTCAATCAGGTCAGCAAGTCTGGCTGAGAAAAGCCTCCTCCCCAGCAGAGTGAAGTGGAGGCTGTCTCTTCCCAGCAGCCCACTGCTTCTCTCACCAAAGAGCGGGCTGTGATCGTGGAAGCCAATGCCTTCATGATGACACCAGCTCCACAGTCTTTGGTTGACTACCTCGACCCGTCTCTTCCTCCTTATCCCATGACCCACAACTGGGAGGAGCGAGGAAAAGGCCACCTGCACACCCAACCCCCTAAACCCCACTCCCAGATCTCTGTAGTCTCTCAAGACCCGACTGGGATTGCTCCGAGCCGTGTTGTTCATGTCCACATGGCAAAGTGCTGCTCAACCTGGTACTGGCAACAGGGGATGATTTAATCTATGGCACTCTTCTTTACCTTATTCCTAACTTTAGACTAACATGACTACCCACCTCAAAGCACAGTGAGTGTTTAAAATAAAGGACTGCTAATTTTGGACAGCTAAGTTTGGTGGACATCTATATGTGGTTTTCTGATCAGTCTTGGAAGACATTTGATCACTTAGAAGCCTAACTCAAGTCCTGCCTAAACTCTAGTGTGAATCGATTTGGTGTTGTTGAAGCATCTAAGTCCCCCAAAAGACCTGTTTTAGACTTGCATAAATGAAATGTAACTCTCATTGACAGCATGTAATTCAGAATAGAGTGCAAAAAAATAACAATGACAGCAGCTATCTTTTTTTCCTAATAGTTTAGTGGCTAGAGAACATCACCTGGATATAAAATTTTCATATCTAGGTCATCTTTATCCTGAGAGGTTTTGAACCTACATCTATTACTGCCCAGGAAAATGTCTTAACAGGCTGGGCATGCCACATCCTTCTTGTTAAAGGTAAGCTATTCAGTAGTTAAGGAAAAGGCCATGGTGCCAAAAAGGATAGCAACTAAAAGGGAATAAGTTTATGTAGTGTACTATTTATGACTCTTCCGAGGAAGGAAATTACCAGAAATTTATTTCCTTCTGCTAGGTCTGCATGTATTTTACAACCAAGAATCATTGCTTAAAACAAACAAACAAACAAACCCCAAAAACAAACAAACAAACTCATCCCTTCCTATTCTCCATGTCAAGTAACTAGGCAAATAAGCACCTATTATCTTTGGTCAAATATGATAACTTTTTGGATACATTTAAATCTTGCCATTGACAGGGTAAAGATCCCAGCTGCTTAAGCTTAGTCAAATTGGATCACAATCTGAGGCTGAGATACCTAGGTTTTAGGTGTTGGAGGGGGTGGGGGACTAACTGCAAGAGCCTCTGGGAACAAACTAGATCAGGCTTTAAGTGACTATTCACAGGATATCTCTGCTAGAACTACAGACTAAGTTCAGGTTTCTTTAATCACTTATTCTTAATCACAACTTCCTTCCACTGAAAGTATTGTATTGTATTACTGAGATACATATTGAAAGATTTTTGATGTTCACGCATATCTCATTTTAAATACTAGGAACTGTGCACATATGGAAAGAGTCTCCTACTTGAGAGGAAATTGATGTCCTTTGTGCACCTTAATGCACCTTTGTCCAGGGTTATGCTCTAGCCTCAGGTAGGCAGAGCTTGTCTCCTATGCCTGCCCTAGAGCTGAGCTGGGTGTGCCCCCAGGCTGTCAGTGGCAGCTTCTCAACCCAGCCCTCCCTTCTCCATCCAGCCAGACGTGAGGGAGGGAAAGGAGACCCCTGTCTCTCCCCAAGGAAGCCAGCAGCCTGGCCAGATCTGTTACAGGAGAGAGAGGTCTCTCTCCCCTGCTTGCTCTTTCAGGACCAGAGGAACAAGCAGCCTAGTCAAGTGGACTACCATCTCAAAGGAACAAGCAGGGGGAGATCACATTTTTCATATATCTATATATCTAAGTCAGGACAAGAGACCTAATACCAGTCTTTGGTGGATGTCATTTGTCATGTGAAGAACAAACAAATGTATGGTTTGATTCAGAAAGCAATATGTTTAAAAAAAAAAAAACACTGTTGTTTGTTCTCCACAGATAGTGATCATACATATAAGTCATTTTTTATTTAAAAGAATAATTCTAAAAAGGGAGGTTTACTAGCTTGGAAAAACAATCAAATGCTATTAAATTAATTATAAATGTTTTAGACACCAGTGCAAATGTAAGTACTAAATAACATTATACACTATCCTAATAAAAGTACTTTTCTCTAGAACAAGTTTTAGCTTTCAATACCAGTGTGCCTTTTGGGTACTGATTTGATCGTATCTCTCCTTGTAGTGAAAACCATGGCTGATATAGAGTTGTCACTTATCAACACCATGTTGTTCATGTTTTTGGACACCTTCCCTGCCTTTGTTCTTTTCATTATGAATTCAGATTGCCCAAATAAAAGGTATTTGAGTGGAGAAGCAATCTGAACTATTTAGTGAGTATATATGTTTTTCATCTCAGAAGTAGTTTTGTGTGTGTGTAAGGGGGGGAGGTGTTTATTGCACAGTGTGTTTGGTTTTTGTTTGGGTTGGTTTTTTTTTTAAGTCTGATTAAATCTCAAAGAAAAAAAGCAGCACATGAATTAAGTCTGTTCACTGGAATTTGCTTTGAGTAATTACCCTACGGTTCAGTCACAATGAGTAATTCCCATAGCAACCCCTACTGCCATATGGCACCAAACTTTAGTCTCATACCTTAAGGACAAAAAGCTTACCATGATGCAAAACAATGTTTAAAAATAATGCTTTTGTAATTTTAAATATTTTATCCAAGGGAGCACTGGAAAAAAAGGAAAAAAAAAACCCTTGAAAGAAGAAAAATGAAGGTTTTTATGTTATACTTCCCAAAGGCACTTTAGAACTGGGTGCATAATCTCAAAACACAATCCTCTATACAATGTTATATTATGATGTTTCAACTAATGGTAATTCTAACAAGGATGAGAAACCTAACATTTCTATAATGTAAAAGAATGAGTTTTGGAATGTTATGTCTATCCTGCTCATGGACTGTATCATATTATCTATTTAAAGAGAATTCCTCATTGAAATAAAAAGTCCATATTTTTACAGAGTTATCTGATCTTTTTGGGCATGTCTACATGAGATGCTGAGTGCACAGTAGCCAAAAAATACTTCACAGAAGTGTGTTAGACCACAGACAGTGCTAATATGCTACTGCACAGTATTATTAGGCTACTGTAGCATCACCTAAAGGATGTTCTCCAGCACTATTGCACAGTAACTCCAGTTAGTGCACATGTATTTAGTACTTGCCAATACTAGTACTAAATGAATTAGCAGTAATGACTGCACAGTAACATCTCACGTAAAGAAAAACCCATGAGTATTGCAGAGTTGGTGTAACAGCATATGGGAAAAGGGTATGACAATGAAGACACGACCTAGAATTACATCTGTTCAATAGCTGGCTACCATAAGAACTCACTGGTGTCAGAAGCAACCAACATTAAGTAAAACAGCTCCAGACATATGTCAAATGCCAGTAATTTACTGCTTTCCCTATTCATTTTATTACGAGCATTACACCATGAACAAATGTATGATTTAAAGCTTTTTTCCAGGCTTTTCAGCATACTGTAAACTCTCATACCTTGAAGTTGGGGATGATGTCCATCAGGTTTGATGGGTCCTCAGTTGACTGAGGAGCCCAATTCTGGATGCACACTGCTAGGGTAACAATATGGATTTTGGACGTTGGGGTAACAATATGGAATCTGGGGAGTGCTGTGTGTGCAGCTGAATAATTTTTTTTTTCCTGTGTCTCAGCAGAAGATGCTGGTCATGAGGCTGGGTAATATATTAATAGTAATCTCAGCAAAAGCTATTGGTCACAAGGCTGACTGATGTATTAAAAGCAACTAACTTACCTGATGCTTAAGTAAGCGGATTCTTAACAGGAGGGTAGGGTGCAAAGTGCGTGATGTATTGAGTAAAAATAGAACAGCTCACCAACTAGTGTCAGGAGACAAAAGCAGAAATATGGCCTTGGAGATGGTGCTGAACTAGCAAGAAAACCAGAAAGAACCAGTGAAAAACCACAAGTGACTGAAAGAGGATGGGGGTCAAAGTCTTACGCATGTGCTCTTAGCAGCGAGGCATGGAAATGAATTAAATGCATAGTAAATACCATGCTAAGGAAGCAAACAGTAAACAGAGGTGGAGCTTGAGATGGGAGGAAAAATGGGTGGAACCAAAGAAGGGATATAGGTAGGGTGAATGTTAATATGTATGAACCAAGGTTTATAAATATTGGAAAAAACTTGTTCAGGGCTTCTCCTCATGTTCATAAGCTCGGTGTCTGTGAGGGAGCTTGCCTGAAGCTGTCCCTATTCTGAATAAAGCTGTTATGAGCAATGCATGCTGGTGTTTGCTCCCTGTCTGCTCTGGCTAATGAATACCAGGATCCATGAGCAATTGGACCGTCATCTTCCTAGTTGTTGGGAACCACAAGGAGTCAGGGTCTAACACACATGTTCTTCATAATGAGGGCATTTTGTTGTAAGGGGGAGTGAGATTCACAGCCCTAGGTTGGTTTCCTTCTCCCTCCTCCACTGCCACTGTTCTGCCTTAGTATCGAGTCACTGGGCCTCAAAGTGTCATTCATTAGTGGATCAGGTGTTGCCATGCCAAATGGTTAGCAGATTGCTCCTCCCAGCTGTTGGTGTCGAGGCCTCCACGCTTCAGGGCAAACTTGAGCATGTCATTGTACCGTTTCCTTTGGTCGCCCTTTGATTGGTGGCCAACAGGGAGCTGGGACAAAAGACTCTGGCAAGGGAGGAGGTTCATTGAGATCTGGATGCAGTGGCCCATCCATCACAGTTGATATCTCAAGAGCAAGACTTCGATGCTGGTGGACACAGCTTCATGGAGGACACTTGCACGGGCCCAGTGGTCCTCCCATTTGATCCCCAGGGTTCAATGCAAGCACTTCTGGTGAAAGCTCTTGAGGGTCTTAATGTGGTATCAGTAGACAAGCCAGGTTTCACTGCAATAGAGGAGGGTGGTCAGCATGACAGCCTTGTAAACCAGGACCTTTGTCGACTTCTGAAGGTGTGTATTTTTGAAGACATGTTGTCACAGCTTGAAAAAGGCAGCACTGGCACAGTTGACCCAGTGCTGGACTTCTTCATCGATGGTAGCCCATTGAGAGAGGTGGCTGCTGAGATACAGGAAGTGCTCCACATACTCCGGAGCCTCCCCATCTACATAAATAGTGTGAGGGATGTTCAGCTGGCCTGGGGAGGGTTGATAGAGAACCTTCATCTTGGCAATGTTCAAGGACAGGCCAAGTCTCTTCTGTGAAGCATTGAAGAGATCTAAGGTCGCTTGCACATCCTGTGTAGAGTGAGCCATCACACAGCAATTGTACACAAAGTGAAAGTCATGGATGTCCTTGGTGGTGAGTTTCATTTTGGCCAGAAGAGCCCAAAATCAAAAAGCTTCCCATCCAGTTGATACTGGATTCTGATGCCAGATTGTAGATCATCTTGGATGAGGTGGATGATGACAGTCAGGTAGTTGGTTAACAGGGTGGGGGCAATCACGCAACCTTGTTTGACTCTGATCCAGATGCAGAAGGCAACAGGTTCAGATCTTCTACTCAGAACAGTCATGGTCATATCATCATACAGGAATCTCAGCACGGTGACAAACTTCAGCGGGCAGCCAAGATGTTGGAGGATGGTCCCCAGAACTTCATGATTTAAGGAATTGAACACCTTGGTCAGGTCAATGAAGGCGAGGACCAGTTCTTGATTTTGCTCCAGACATTTTTCTTGAATCTGTCTGGCAATGAAAACCATGTCCACAGTGCCCCAGGATGGTCAGAAGCTGCACCCTTCCAGAAGGATCTGTGTAAACTCTATATGGTATATCGCACTCGAATACTTACGCTACAGAAATTGCACATAAACCAGTATAAGTAATAAGAAACAGGTCTAAACCTGTAACAGAACAGAAGTTCAGTGCACATAGACTGCTATCAAAATAGTGGAACCTAGTTTAAGATAGACCTGGATGGGTGAAGTCTCAGATTTAATCAGTTTAATTTAGATCGATCTATCAACCTTCTGTTCCAGATCCCCTCCTGACTCAAGTTATCCCAGATTGCGGTCATAAAAAGTTATCCCAGATTGTGGTCATGACCCCAGAGATTCCAGAGTCATAAAAATGTGGAGTGGCGTACATGGAGGCAGCATGTGCCATCCAAAATCATAGCCTGGTTAACTGGAGCCTTGCTCCAGCTGCCAGCCAGGCTCTGAGTGGCTGGATCACTACTACTGCAGCCCCAGGACCCCAGGGAAGCTACTGGGGACAGATTCTAAAACGTTGTGGGAACTCTATTCTATTTGAAAATTGTAGTATTGCTGAGAGGGGGAATTACTCTAAAAACAGAGGAACCTTAGACAGGAACTTTAGGTGTAGTCAAGCCTGATTAAGAGGAGAGGGGTGGCAGGGGAGCTTTGTTTGAGAAAGGAATTGTAGAAGTCAGGTGAAGATACTGGCTGATATAGTGGTATTTTGGAATCTGACAATAAAACAAGATATCAGAAAAGTGAGTTTTTGACAATATGAAAATTTTGTTTGAAACAAGTTGAGACTAGACTTTACCAATCAGAAATCTTATCAGTGAGTCTTGTATATTTCTTAACCCAGGTGTAAAACTTTTCAGATTGTTAAGCACTGGGGCATGGACAGTCTAGCCTAGAGGTTTAGTTACCCAAAGCACAAGTGTAATCCAGATGGGCTTCCCAAGGAGCTGGGGTCCAGCGAGTCTGGTGTCAGAACTGGATTCAGAAGCTGTAGCCAAAATCAGGACAAGAGGGGTCAGAAACCAAAAGCCAGATATGCAGGTCAAACCAGAATCAGGAGCAGGGAACTGGAATCAGGGAATGTCAAGTATCTAACTGGAGTTAGAAGCCAGATTCAGAGCAAGGAACCAAAACCAGAAGTCCAGCAAGGAAACATGTGGGATTTCAGAAGCAAAAACGTTTGTCTTTGCCCAGACAAGGAAAATGTGGGTTGGGTCTGGCCTTTAAGGCCTGGAGTGGGTGGAGCCTGCTGCCTGTGACTTCAGAGGTTGGCTGCCCTTATTGCCTCACTCAACCCAGCTGGGACCAGAGGACTGTTCTGGGCTTGTTTCAGGTGGTGCTTGTTCTAGGGATGACTTGCCCTCATCTCTTAATTAGGATTAGCTGGGTCCAGGGTACTGGCCGAATCTCATTACACAGAAAACTCTTTGTTAAAACTTTGTTAAGACAAAATGAACTCATGCTTTGAATTTTCTACCTTCAACTTAGTTTGTCCAGCCTGTAAAGGTTTTTTGTTTTTTTTGGGGGGGGGTGGTTGTTTTTTTTTTTAAAGGAGAGTAAAAAAATCAAATGAAAATAACAAAATGATATTGAGGCAAAAAAAAGAAAGAAAAAGAGAAAGACTGAGACTTGTAGCTCCCTTGCATTTTAAATTTCAACAATCTGGCATTGCTTTAATCATCTATTTATACTGAAATATCAGACTTTTGTAAAAAAATTCTGAGATAAATGACTAAAATGACATGTTTTGTGGGGGCATGTGCATATAGTCCTGCCACCTATAAATGCCTGCTATGAATCCTCTATTCACTTTTAAAGAATGTTATTTTGCTGTGGTGTAAATTGACATTAATAAGCTCTTTTCAAGATCATTTTTAAAAGCTTATTTGGAATTAGGATAAAAGACTCATCAGTACAGTCATTGTCGGATGTTTCCTTGCATTTTCAAAAGGCACAGGAGGGAAGGAGAGAGTATATAAATTATGGTCTTTTAACTGTCAGAAAAAGATGTTGTTGTTGGAATTTGATGTTAAAATCAACAGAGTAGAATGGAGGCTATTTGGTATGGCACCATGAAAAATAACTCAGGTTGGATTAATGTCTAAAAACAATACAAAACTCTTTTGGATCCTACTGGCACTGCCACAAAACTCTCCTGTTATTTCCATGTGTTGTTCATCACTTTTGCTTCTGGGAGAAAACAAAAGTGTAGAAGAATAAAGATGCTTAAAATCTAGCCAAAATAGTAACCGATTCAGTCCATTATAAACAAAAGTGAGACAGTCATTTCACATCTGTAGACACACTTCACTGTGTCTAGGTGTAATCAACTTGGATCTTAAAGAGATGTTTGTTTCTGAGAAATGTCCACTTCTAGAAATATTTCCAGGAGAGGGAGCAGGACAGGTTTCCAGCCTGCAGCTGCCCCCTCTCCCCTGCTGCTTGCACTTTGCCATGACCAGGTGATTCCAGTCTGGGAAAGGCATGGGGAACAGGAGCAGTAGCTGCTCACAATGGACTCCTTGCATTTTCCCAGACTGCATGAATGGGTGCTCTACTCCACTTCCATAGACTCATCTTGGCGTGTATTAGAGCAGTGGGGAAAAAAACCTCGTTGGACTGAGGACCCTGGTCTGAACACTGGGGAGGAGTAAGGAGTAGGTGTTCTTCCACTTGGCTCCCAGTGGCTGGAAGCTGAGAGGAGGGATCTTCAGATGGGACTTTACGCTGCTGCTGCAGTCTCATCATAGACTGGTTTGGGTGTGAACTGGAGCAGCAGAGAAATGCCCTCCACCCATTCCTCCAAATGGACATTCCTCTGTCTGGGTGAGTGTGGGAGACATTGCCCTGCTGCTTCACTACTCTCTCGGAGTGGACTGGCAGGGAAGCATACAGGCATTCATTCTTGTGAGAGATTTTTTCTCATGGAGATGACCTTCCAGGTTGACACCTACCTGGAGCATCTTCGTGTACAGTCCATTAATTCATTCCTGTTGGCTTACAACAATGTACACTGACTGTTTCTTCAGTGATGGGAGCATTGTTTTCTGACCAAGGATGGAGAGGAAAATTCTTTCTGAATGTTAACTTTTTGTCCCAGGATTATCATTTAACAAATCAGACAAATATATGGCATGTCTGGTCAAGATTGTGCAGAGGTTTGGAGTGTGGTGCTATCAGTATTCTGATGATACACACAACTCTACCTCTCCCTCTCTTCTGACCCTGGCCCCACAGTCTCAGACCTTTCCCAGTGTCTGGTTGCAATTTGGAACTAGATATGGGTGAACCAAATGAAACTGAACCCAGACAAGACAGAAGTCATGGTGGTGAGCAAATTGCTTGACTTGAGGAGGTATTGGGACACCCATCAGTAATCGGCTTCAGTCTCCTCTTGTCACTCAGGTTTGAAGTCTTGGGGTCCCCCTGGATCCTCTGCTGTCCCTGGATCTTCAGGTGGTGGCAGTAGCTAGAAATTACATTCACAAACTTCATTTGGTGAGAAATCTGTGACCATTTCAGATTTGGACCAGACTATTATCTGTGCCTTCATAACTTCATGGTTAGGTTACAGCAATGGGCTCTATGCAGGGTTGTCCTTGAAGATCATCAAAAGGCTGCATCTAGTGCAGAATGGGGTAGCTCACTTTATGACAAGAGTAGATCACTAGGAGGTCATAACTCCAGTTCTCCAGAATCTACATTGGCTCTTGGTGGCTTTCTGGGTGAATTGGCAATTCAAGGTGCTGGTTTTGACCAATAAGACCTTAAATTGCCTCATTTCTACATACCTAAAGGACAACTTCCTTCCTTATGCCCCATCACAATCCCTAAATTAAGCCAAAAGCAATCCCCTGCATGTACTATCAGTACATCAAGTCCTCTTGGTGAAAACATGTGGGGCATCATTCTTAGCAGTTGCTTATCAACTCTGGAACTCCCTCCCTCTGAGACCTACCAGAACCTGAGCCTGGATATCTTTAATAAGCACTGAAACACCTTCCTTTTTTGGGCAGGCCTTTCTCAAATAAAGATAGGCCAAGATGTTCTTTAGCAGGTCTCTTTTTTATTTTGATATTCTAATTGCCCTTTTAAAACATGTTTTGTTCTCATACTGTTTTGTTTTCATACTTTAAATTTGTGAAGTTGAATAGATTTATTATGCACTAGGATATAAAAGTTACAGATATTTCAGGTTAGACTTAACTATTACATTCTTAAATTTTTGAGATGTCCAAACAAGATGCTAGGTCAAATGCTTAATACATCTCTAACAATTGTTGAGGCAGGCCTGAGTTTAAGCCTTGCTTCACAACACTTCATATTGCTTTGGACAATAAAATTATGGAAGTTAGGAATAAAAAAAGTTATTTGCCAAGGCTAATAAAGAATAGTTTTTAGTTTCAATGACAGCATTTTTATTTGGAATGGCATGAACATGTCTCTTAGGTTCAGCCATTCACTTTTCTAGGCAAAAAGCAAATACTGCTGTTTCCAAGGTGTTCATTTGAACAACTATGTCCTTAAAAGGGAAAACAAGAGAAAACGTTTACTTTGGAAAACTTTAATCTAAGTCTTTTGGGATAATCATCAGTTCAAATGAATAACCTCAGAGGTGTAATAGGAGATGTCCATGCCACGGACATGGGGCTTCACACGGAGCAATACCAGCTCTGTCTGGCAGCTGCATCATTGGCTATTCTTGTGTCCCCCAACAAAATTTTCCCCAGGCAACCCTTTTTCCCCACCCCCAGCTGCTACATAACTTTACTAACAGTGCAACATCATGCTGTAGCAGTCAGGCTGTTAAAAAACATGCATATGTGAAAATATATCACTAAATAGAAAAGTTTGTTAAAAAGAGTTTACTAATTTTGTTCATAATTGTCAAATACTATTAGCTGAAAACCTGTTTTAGGGGAGATTTATGGAACTGCTGAGGAAAAAGGAGACAGGGTTTCCTTTCATCTAAAAAGTGAATGGTAAGAACATTTATCCACGGGATAGGTGACTGATTCAATTCACTCATCCTTCTGAGGGGATTTGGTCACACATCTTCCAGGAGAATGGTTTACCAGGCTATGGAGTATCCTGGAGTAATGTGATGATTATCAGTTTCTTCTGTATATTCTCACTTCTTTTCCTTTTGTATAAAAGTTAAATATTCCTTAGAGCAGCTGATCTACTTCCCACACTTGGGTACAAGCCACCTGGCTAGAGAAACATTTAAGCTTTCATTTGCTATCTGTTTATGCATTTTACACAATGTGGAGGACTTCTATTAAAAAGCATCAAATAAGACCCATCCCAGAAAACTCTGTAGCCTGGCAGTTAGGACACTGACCTGGGAAGTAGGAAATAGTTTAAGTTTCTGTCCTGAATCAGTCAGAGAGTGGACCTCAACTTTGCTTTTTCCACCAGACTATATTCAAGAATAGATCTCTCTTTATGTTACTATATGATCTATATGAAGGAAAACAAAAACATAAAGAGATCAGTTACTAATATAATTTTAACCTCATCTCTGTAGGGTTCTAGACATATATCACATGGCATTGTTATACAGAGTTACAGAAGTTAGCTCAGGTATGGGAAGCTGTATAACCATGATATGGTCTACTCTAACTAATATACCTGCCTTCTCAGCAGGCACTGAATTGTGCTTTATCTACTCTCTTATTATTTAAATTAATGTATTAGCTTAGTGATATTTTATCTCACACACAAAAGAAAGAAAAAAAAAAAAACCTGAAAGGAAGTACTGCAGGGTTGAATTGACTAAATCTCTGCAGAAGGATGAGTGAATTGAATCAGTCACCTACACCTTGGATAAATGCTCTGACCATTCACTTTTTAGATGAAAGGAAACCCTGTCTCCTTTTTCCTCAGCAGTTCCATAAATCTCCCCTAAAATAGGCTTCCAGGTAATATTATTTGAAAAATATGAGCAAAATTAGTAAACTGTTTTTAACAAACTTTTATATTTACACGTGTGTATGCATGCACATACATACGAACACATACACTATCCCGCTGTAGCTACAGGTGTAGCTATCTTTATTTAAATACCAAAGTGCTTTAGAAACCTGCTAAACTACTCATCTTGATTCCTTTGTCAGTGAAAATCAAACATTGCCTATGCTGTAAAAATATAATCTTTTTAAACAAATTAAATTCAGGATAATATTTATGCCTGATAAGGTTTTTTTATATGTCATTCATTATTTTGTATTCAGCTTTCTCTTAATCTTATTTTGCAGGCCAACTAATCCAAATCACTATAACCTCTTTGCTTGTAACTTCGGAGTTTATCCATATTCAATTATTCTTTCAATCATTTTGAGAAAATAGGGAGAAATGACAAAGGAGAGAAACTAGTTATGTACCTCAAGTGTCTCTACACAAATGCACAGAGCCTGGAAAACAAGCAGGGAGTATTAGAAGTCCTTCCACAGTCATGGAACTATGGTGTGATTGGAATAACACAGTTAGTGAGATAGTTTACATGACAGAAGCACTGTTAGGGATGAGTACAAACTGTTCAGAAAGGACACGCAGAGCAGCAGAGGAGGAGGAGTTTCTTTTTATACAAAAGAGCTGTAAGATTATTCAGAGCTCTGGTATGGAACTGGAGACAGGCCTGTTGAAAGTCTCTGGGTTAGGGACAGATGGGAGAACAACAAGGGTGATGTTGTGATGGGTGTCTTCTATAGACCACCAGACAAAGAGGATAAGGTAGATGAGGCTTTCTTCAGATAGCTAGCAGAAGTTTCCATTTCATAGGTCCTGGTTCTCATGGGAGACTTCAGTCACCCTAACATCTGCTAGGAAGCAGTACAGCAGTACACAGGCAATGCAGGACATTTTTTGGAGACTGTTGGGGACAACTTCCTGGTGCAAGTGTTGGAGAGGCCAACTAGCGGCTGTAATTTTCTTTATCCCCTGCTCACAAACAAAAGAATTGGTGGGGAAGGTAGAAATGGATGGCAACTTGGGCAGCAGCAAACATGAGAAGATTGAGTTTAGGATCCTAAGGAAAGGAGGAAGGAAAGCAGCAGAATAAGGACCCTGGACTTCATTAAAGCAGACTTCAACTGATTGAGGGAACTGATCCCTTGTGAGGTCAGTCTGAAGAGGAAAGGATTCCAGGAGATCTGGTTGTATTTTAAAGAAACTTTACTGAGGGCACAGAAATAAACCATCCTAATGTGCAGGAGGAGTGGCAAGTATGGCAGAAGATCAACTTGGCTTAGCAGGGAACTCTTCAGTGAGCTAAAAAAACAAAAATGAAGCTCACTAGAAGTAGAAATTTGGGCAAATAACTAGGGAGGAATATAAAAGTTTTGCTTGGGCACACAGGGATGAAATCAGGTGCCATGTTCTGATGAGCACAGCCATGTGATATGTAGGTCCACAGACATGTTTGCAGCACCAGTTCAGTTGTTCTCTGTGCTGCAAGGGAGCAGTTTGGAGAAGGTTTTTTTTTGACCCCTGGACATCCGGAGGTAAAACTCTTGTGGAAAAATAAAAGTGGAGAGGTACATCCACAGGCAGTGTACATGACTCAAAAGCAGAGCCAGGCCACCCAGAGCTGAGCTATGGCTGCCAGCCAGACTTTGTGTGGCAGAATCACCACTGCTGCAGCCCCAGGAAGCCCCCAGGATTTTAGGTAAGGCTGCTGGGGCCAGCCTAGTACTGGCCTCAGACTCTCCTACCACCCCTGGCGTAACTTGCCATGAGTCAGAGCACGTGTGGCATAGGCATTCTCCAGGGACAGCTAGTAGTGATGCAAGGTGCACCACTGCTAATTGTCCCTTGGAAACCAAATGTCCACACCATGTGTAGATGCAGTCAGGAAGGCCAAATTGCAATTGGAATTGCAACTAGCAAGGGATGCGACAGTAAACAAGAAGAGTTTCTACAAGTATGTTAGTAAGATGAGGGAAAGTGTGGGTCCCTTACTGAATGGAAGAGGCAACCTAATGACAGGTTACATGGAAAGACAGAAGAATTCAATATGTTTTTATCTCAGACTTCACAGGCAAGGCTAGTCCCCAGACTACAGCACCTGGCAGCACAATTTGGGAAGAAGATGAGCAGCTGACAGTGGCAAAAGAACAGGTTAGGTACTAAGAAAAACTGGATGTGTACAAATCTATGTGGTCACAATGCACCTGAGGGTGCTATGGGAGTTGGCTGATGTGATTTCAGATCTGCTGGCCTTCATCTTTGATAACTCATGGCACTCAAGAGAAGTCCTGGATGATTGGAAAAGGGCAAATATAGGCCCATATACAAGAAAAGGAGAAAGGAACTACAGGCTGGTCAGCCTCACATCAGTCTCTGAAAAAATCATGGAACAGATCTTCAGGGATGCCATTTATAAGCACTTGGGGGAGAAGAAGGTGATTAAGAACAGTCAGCATGGATTCACCAAGGACAAGTCATGACTGACCAACCTGATTGTTTTCTATGATGAGATGACTGACTCTGTGGATATGGGGAGAGCATTGGACACAGTATATATTGACTTTAGCAAAGATGTGGTACAGTTTCCCACAGCATTATTGCAAGCAAGCTAAGGAAGTATGGGTTGAATGAATAGACTGTAAAGTGGATAGAAAACTAGTCAGATCATCAGGATCAAAAGGTAGTAATCAATTACTCTGTTTAGTTTGTAGCCAGCATTATGTGGCGTGCCCCTGGAATTTGTTTTGGTGCCTGTCTTATTCAATATTTTCATCAACAAATTGGAACTTGAGATGGTGTGTACCCTCAACAAGTTTGTAGATGACACCAAACTGTGGGGAGTAGTAGATAGGCTGGGGAATAGGGCTATGAGTCAGAGCGACCTAGACATATTGGAGGATTGGATCAAAAGAAATCCCATGAAGTTCAATATGGACAAGTACAAAGTTCTGCACTTATGATGGAACAATCCCATTCACTGGTACAGTCTAGGGATGAATGGCTAGGCTGCAGCTCTGCAGAAAAGGACCTGGGGTTTACAATGGACAATAAGCTGAATAGGAGCTAACAGTGTACCCTTGTTGCCAAGAAGGCTAATGGCATACTGGGCTGCATTGGTAGGAGTGCTGCCAGAACATCGAGGGAAGTGATTTTTACTCTCTACTTGGCACTGCTAGAGCCACACTTGGAGTGCTGTGTTCAGTTTTGAGCCCCCCACTACAGAAAGGATGTGGACAAATTGGAGAATCCAGTGAAGGGTGACAAAAATGGTTAGAGGCCTAGAGAACATGATTTGTGAGGAGAGGCTTATGGAACTGAGCTTATTATTCTGAAGAAAGGAAGACTGAGGGGGGATTTAATAACAACTTTCAACTACTTAAAGGGTGGTTACAAGAACTTTTTATCAGTGGTGGCAGATAACAGAACAAGGAACAGTGGGCTGTTATACATGGTGACAGAGCCTGCTTCAATGCACTTCCAGCATGCCAGAGCAGAGCCAGTTAATCAAGCCTTCTGGAGCATGGAAATTAATGCAATCCAGCATCCTCTAGTGTCACATGTATTAGTGTCCCCATACTGAAAAATGATGGTGGGGCACTTTAAAATAAAGCTTATTTTATTTCAAAGCCCACCACCACCATTTTTCACCATGGGGATGCTGATACACGTGATGCTCCAGGCACTTTTAATTAGTGTGGCTCTTGGAGCTTCTCTAATTAAAGCACTGCCTCACACCTCCACACCAGAGCACGTGTATAAATGCTCGATGGTCTCAAGTTGTACCAAAGGAAGTTTAGGTTAGTTATTAGGAAACATTTTCTCACTAGGACAGTAGTAAAGCATTGGAACAGGTTACCCATAGAGGTGGTGGAATATTCATCTTTGGAAGTTTTTAAAACCCAGCTAGAAAAAGCCTTGACTGGGATAATATACAGGTACCTGGGGGTTACCGTGGCCAATAAGCTGAATATGAGCCAACAGTGTGCCCTGGTTGCCAAGAAGGTTAATTATATACTGGACAGCATTGGTAGGAATGCTGCCAGCCAATCAAGGAAAGTGACTGAATGTCATCCTGGTTAATGTTGTTTCATTATTTCATTGCTGATCTTTAAAGAACATACTCATTTAAAGTCACACAATGTTCAGTTATAATGTTGTTTGGCCGCCGTCTGCTAGTAAGTAACTACTGTGACATAACTGGGTTTGCTTAACATCATTTTGCTTAAAGTCACATTTTTCAAGACTGTAACTATGACATTAAGCAAGGAGTAGCTGTAGTTGGGGATGGTCCTGCATTGGGTATTGGACTAGATAACCTCCTGAAGTCCCATCCAGCCCTATATCAGCCGCCAGTGGAGGGTTCAGGATTGATTGTGTGTGTGGTCGGGGGGTAAAAAGGTAAGAAAGGTTTATTGACTTAACAAAAACACAACTACGTGTAGTAACAAGACAAACAATGATAGACAGGAATAATTTATGCCGGCAACTTATCAGCAGTCCCCTTCAATACCTGATGTATGACAAGTTTCTCTTTCCACAAAGCTCAGCAAAGTCAGGTGTCCCCAATCAGCGCTGTCCAAGAGGTACCAGGAAGAGCAGTCCTTGGGCTCCTTGAGATCCACAGGCCCACTGATCCACGTCAGCAGCTAATTGATCCTTTTTACAGAGCTGTATCTTCCCTCTGAATGATTTCTAGATGTGCCAGCCCATTTATAATTTCTGAGCTGTGCAGTTAAGTTACAGCCATTCAGATTTTTTTTAATTCAACTGTCCTTAGACTGACCAATAGCAGTGCAAGCCTTCCTTTGATTCCTTTGATAAGGTTAATTTTAACTATGCCACAGGGACTTACTACTTCAAGGCTTTGCTAAATTTAATAGGGCTTAATTTATACAAGTCTTTACTACATCTTAAACTTTAATTAAGCTCTTAGCAACAACACATAGCTTAATATTTAAACAAATGACAGAAAAACAGTTGCTCCAATCTTCATAGAGACTTCAGCAAGCACCTTTATCACACAGACATAATTTTCAGCTGTCACACTCCACCCCTTGCTTGCTGAAGCACTATGATAGCTACAGTTAGATGCTAAAACTACATGCACTACCTCAAGGAATGGGGAGGGATGTTTAAATTTAACTTTCATAGCATGAACAGATTTATGACAACAACGGTAAAAACACTATCTAGCTGTTGCCACTAGGGCAATGCAGAATACTATGATGATTAAGATGGTTAGCCATGTAGTTGAGGTGACACCTGGTTACACACGAATAGTGCAGATTACATCATACCTTTTACATGGCTCAAGCACATTGACAGCCAAACTGATGATTTGCCCACCCTCTTAAGCAAGAAGAGCCAACTGAGTGCCTTGCCAAGCTTTTGTCTCAAGGCTTTGCAGCTTATTTTTTACTTGATTTCAGTTTTCTAACCGTGGCATGTCTACATTTGATACCCATGAAGTGGGTATCGTAACGTTGAGAGTATAGTCTCAGAGTAAATTTCTGGTTATTTTAGGGCAATAGTACGGTTACTTAATTGCAGTAGAGCAACAGTTCCACTTTTAGCTCCTAAGCAACACGAATTGCACGAAGTCCAGGTGGTACCATTTTCATACAGCGAATGACTTGGTCCTTCCCAACAAACACATTGCATATTGTTACGTATGACACATTAGGTAACTCATATATGCAAGTCATGTGAGGTGAGCTGAGAGGCCAGCCTCTCCATAGGGTTCCTAATCTAATCAAGGTGTTGCTAATTTAAACAAAGGGGACTGTGCCACATACCGAAAGGTATCGGGAGTAATTATTTCCCATATGGAGCGATGCAGATTCCAGTCCCAAAGGCATTCTCCTCCTAGTCCCGTGCTTAGCAAATAAGCAGTGGTCCAGTTTCCATCTTTTATCCCCTGCACCAAGAATGAACACTTTCTTTTATTACAGCATTCCCAGGTGGTAATCCAGGTACTTTGATAGGGGTATCATTTTTAAATGTTGCAGGCATTCCATGATGCTCTAAGCCAGGGGGCCATTCTCTATGTTTAATGTTGTTTATTACGTGGGAAAAATGCATATTTAATGATAACTGAACTTGCGCACAAGTAGTACTCCAAGTTTGATTTTTGCCAGCTTTAAAAGCAGTATCTAACATGACCTGGGCAAGATGGGCTGTCTTTAATCCTACATCAGTTAGCAATTCGTCAGTGTGCTCTAAAGTTTTTCCTTCAAGCATGCCTCCCTTAGTGAACAGCCCTACTGCCTGTCAGAGATTGGCTACTCCTTCAGTGTTCTGGGATTTATCTAAGTTTCATACATTCATAGCTGTGTTAAGTCCATCTCAAAGATAACCTTGAGCATCACTTCATCTGCGAGACTTAACAGAAAATGATTGGCCATTCCCAATTCCTATCTAAGTAACCCTTCAGCTACATGGGCTCCTGCTGAACAGTTTGGAAAAGTAGCTTGGACATACCATTGTTCTGGTCTGAACAATACCCAGGCAGTGAACAATGTAGCATTTAGGAGGGTTTGGATTTTAACCTGTGACCTCCACCAGGGAGTGGAGTTATACAGTGGAAGTGTCGGGGCCTCCTGTTGGGGAATGGCCAGAGATCATAGTGAACACACCATTTTCTCACAGATCACATTTATCCTTCCCTCTTTGGGAGCCTGTAACCATGCTTCACCTCCCAGGGAGCGAAAGAGTTCCCACTGTCACTTATGGGGATGAAGCTGTATTGGGTTAATGAAACAGCACTGCCCGGGCAGAATCATAACACTATTTTGCTTTAGGAACCCTACTGGTATAAAAGGATGGTGATAAGTGGTGCAGACTTGCGGATACACCCTCCTTCTAGGTGTATTAAAGTGAGTACCATTCCACCATGCCTTTGTATAGGTATGATTCATAAATCATATAATAACTTTGTTCCAACCTGTAATGAGCTCTCCCACCTGGTGGGCTTCACACATTGCTGGAGACTGTTGTCAGCCATAGGAATGGGAGCGGGCAGATTCTCCCATAAACATAGTGGCTCGAGAGGCTGAACAGATGCAGAATGCGGAATTGGGGGCACAGACTCAGGGGCATTGAGCTAAATGGGGTTTCCCTTAGGAAGTATGTAACAACAAACTCTTAAATGAGCAGAGCTACAACAGTTACTTCCCCTCCCACAGTTAGCCATTCAAGCCTTCAGGTAGGGAATGTACCTAAGATAATAACTGGTGCCACAGATGCACTGACAGTTACCACCTTGCTAGTCAACTATACTGTTTCTTCTACTCAGAGACCAGGACTTCACTTGCTCGGGGGTGGTGGGTTTTTTCCAGTATGGATACTGCGGCTGGACCACGTGAAGGTCATCTGAGTGTGATTCTGGGGGATGCTCTTCAGGGTCAGGCCACTCCTTGTGGTCTTCAGGAGCAAGTTCATTAATATCTGGGTAATAAAAAGGATAATAGACATGCTCTACTCAGGAAACACAATAAGTTATTAATAAAAAGTGTACAGTTATAACAGTCCACCACTTTATGGTGCCAGTCAATTCAGACAGGTGACAGAGCAGGACTCGTCTTCAGTGGCAGGCTCAATTAGGAATGGTTGTGGCTGTAGTTGTGGACAGATCCAATCTATAGGAACAAGACAACAAGGAGCTTGGCTCCCATTAGATGAATTTGACTTAAATACTCACCATGTATTATGCATATTTTTTTGCTAAAATTGTTCTTTTTTATTTATCTTTCTGAGGATGCTTTACTACTACTCGATCTTCTGCCTGGAGCTTTCCCAGGTCACCACCCCTAGGTTGCTTCACTGCTGGTTTGCGGAGACCACTCAATCCAAAGACCTGCTGCATAGGGCTACCAACTGGACAGGGTCAGTTATTGACCCAATTGATAGCTTGATCCAGGTGCAAGTCCAAGTCTTTGAGAGCCGGGCCAGCGGCCAACCGCAAATTGCATTTGAGGATGCCATTGGCTCACTCTACCAATCCTTTAGACTGCAGATGGTATGGGATGTGATATGTCCATAACATGCTATGTTTCGCGGTCCAGTCATACACAAGATGATTGCGGAAGTGAGTTCCGTTATCGCTCTGTAGTTCTATAGGTGGTGGATACACAGCTAGCAGAGTTTCCAGTGCTGCACTAGTGTCCTGGGCTGTAGCTCTCACTGAGGCATGGGCAAACTTTATTTCTGTGGCAACTTTTACAGCTACAAACATGTACTGTCACTTCTGGGAAGTCTGAGAGAGGGGGCCTATGAAATCACATTGCCATACCTGCCACACTACCTTTCTCTTACATAATGACAACAGGACAGTCGGGCAGGGTTTTAGTTGCATTTTGACCTTGTGGCAGGTGATGCATGCATCAAATATTCCTTGTGCTTCTTTTTTAATTACATAAATACCTCAAGATGTGGCCAGGTGGGTGGTTCCATCATGCCCAGGGTGCCCGTGTTGTCAGTGTAGCCATTCTGTGGCTCGTTCTCCAGGTGTACAGTGGGAGGAGGAATTGGGCAATGATGGACTAGCTGCTTTATTTTCTTCTGCACCATACAAGGTTTCAGCACCCTCTTGTCTTGTTAGCTGATCAACTTGCCTATTCCACTTTGCCTCTGGGCCTTCTCCTGCCTTGATCCCATGTGCTGCACTCACATGTCGGATGTGTAGAGGAAGCTCATCTTGGGCTAACTTCCATAAGGTCTCCCATTCCTCGTGGTTCCAAATATCCTTGTCTTTTAAAGTTTTCTTTGTTCCATAGGGGTAGCCATTTAGTACATCCTTCTACTACCATTTAGGAGTCACTATAAATATAAATGGGCTTTACAGGATGTGGATCTTCTACTAATTCCCACACAGCCACACCCAGCACTGCTTTGAACTCAGCACACTGAGTGCTTTTTCCAAGGCCTTGTAATACTACTTGCTTGCCATCTTGAATCCTCAAGGCGGCTGCTCTCTAGGCATGACCTTGAGCAGACCCATCTGTAAACCAGACTTCAACATCAGCTGAGGTCTCCATTTCAGGTGAGAAAGGAGGTGCTTCTTTGCTGGGTGAAGGTTCACTGCAGCTTGTTTGATCAGGATAAACATTAATTGTACATTCTGTGACTCTTTTAACTAATGCAGGGTGTCTCTTTGGGGTTACTCATTGGACCTGGCTAAAATGTAATACATCCACCTTTGGACCGTGGTGTCTTGGGCACTCCCCCCAGGTGGTAGCTGGTGGGCGGACAGAGCCATTCTGAGAATAGGTATCGGAGTAGTGATAACTGTGGGTAATTCTCCTCTCAGTGCTTCTGTGGCTTCCAGGGCCACTGTGGCTGCACACAACATCTATTCTAAGAGAGTATACCTTGCTTCCTCCCCTCTCCAGCCTTGGCTCCAGAATCCAAGGGGTTTTCCTTCTGCTTTTGAGTACTCCTTCTGCCACAAGCTCTAGTGTGGTCCTCCTTCTGACACCTATATGGAACCAAAGCTGTCCTTTGAGACGTCATGTTGCTAGGGAATCATGAACAGTTACCACTTCTTTAAGGGCCCATAAGGTATATTTATGCTCAGGACCTCATTCCCATTTAGTTCTCATTTTACATAGGTTATACAAGGGACGAGCTAATACACTAAACTCAGGAACATGCATACGCTAAAAATTGAGTGCTCCCAATTGGGCTTGCAGTTTTTTCACATTCGTGGGAGTCGGGGTCTCTACTATATTTCACAGCTGTTCAGTTGGTATTGTGGGGCCCCCATTCTGCCATTCTAGTCCTAGAAATTCACACTGGGGCCCTACTTCTTGGATTTTCCATTCAGACAGCATGAATCCAAAGGTATGCAATTTCTCTTTTAATGATGCAAAGGCCTTGGTGACAGCCTTTCTGTCTTGACTGCCTACCATGACATCATCTATATACTGCCACTTGCATACGTCAGGGTACTTTTTTTGGACTTCATGAACTTTTGTAGCTAAAACCCTGTGAGCCAGGGTGGGGCTGTGTATCTACTCCTGGGGCAACATGGTGTAGGTATACTGCTGCCCTATCCATGTGAAAGCAAATATTGGCCAGTGACTCTCATGGATGGGAACAGAAAAAAACAAAAAACAAAAAAAATACATGTCCTTGATATCAACGGATCCTATCCACTCAGGCCCATAACACCGGATGCTTTCTATCAAGGCTGGTAGTGATGGGACAGCAGCCATCAAGGGGTCAGTATTAGCTTTCAAAGCTCAAAAGTCAATAGTCAGCCGCCACCCTCCATTTGGCTTGCACACTGGCCACGCTGGATTGTTATAAGGTGAGTGGGTTTGGATAATAGTCCTGTTGTCTAACTGCTGGCTTATAACACATTGGATAGGTTGGGTGGCCTCAGGGGGCGTTTGATACTGGGGTCTGTGTACTCCTTTCATGGGAAGCAGGGTTAGTGGGATCATGCTACATCGAGTTAGAGCTGTTATAGCTGTATCTTCTGGTTCTTGGTGAGGCACTGCCAATTCTCTTGTACAAGGGCAAACCGCTGTCCTCTTAGTACATTAAGTCCCAGTAAGCTTGGCCCCCCTTTAAGTATTACTGCTGCTACCATCACCTTAGAGCCACTAGGAAATGTGAAGGTTGCTCAGGACAGATATCCTGGTCATCTGGTGCCTCCAACTCTAATTACTTGATAAGGGGTTCCTTACTATCTTCCAATCTGCAGAATCTAAAATGCAAATCTGGGCACCCGTGTCTAATAGCATATTAATTGACTTTTCACTTTTGCCTAATTGAATCTGTACAGATATCCAAATTAAGGGGCCAATGTTAACTTTAGATACCGGTCCCCAGCATGCTATTACCCCCATTGTGGCCCCTTTTTGCGGGGGTTGGGCTGGCTGAACTCCCTAGGCCATGTGATTGAGGGGAGGCGGGGAAAGGCTGGCAGCCCCGCATGTGCCTGGGAAAATGTTGACAGTTCTGCCCTCATGGCAGAGAATTCCTCCAGTGACACTGTAGGTAATGCAGATGGCTCTGCTTTTGGGCTTGCCCTTTTGGTACAGTGTTTAGCCCACAGCCCTCCCAAGACATTGGTGGGCATTCTGTCAATTTGCACCTTATTGAAACAGGCAGCTAACAAGTTTTTCTACCTTTTTGCTCATGGAGTCTTGGGCCGTCCTTCCCTAGATTTTCTCAACAATTCAGGGGAGTCGGGGGTTTATCTTTCACTGAGGCCACCACCATGGCCGTGGCAGTTTTCATCAGCTTGGTAAACCTTAGCTTCTGCAAAATTGGTAAAAGCTGCACTAATCGTTAGATTGCATCTCTTACCGGGTGATTCACTGGCTCTGGCTTCAAGGCCAACAGGGATGAGGTGTACTCTGTTGGTGCTCATTGGCAAAACCTCTTGCACAATAGTGCTGTCACAACTTCTTTATTTGGCATGCGAGTCCAAACTGCTGCATGAATGATTTCAGTTTGTGCTACTTGATACAAGCAGAGGACAGCCTCCTCTAAATTGGCCCATGCCCAAAGGACAGGGTTTAGCTCTTCTTCTATATCACTATAACTGACTGCAGTTGCCTACAGCATGGCAGAAAACAAAGTAACATTTTTATCACCTCCTGCAAACTCATTCAACAGGAGCTCAGGGCATAGGATGATTTGTGTAGCTTTGGCTCTATTCACTGAAATTGCATATGCCCCTTTATTATACATTTGAACTAGCCAGTCTATTACTGGCTCTTCTGGCTGGAACTCATGCTGCTTTTGTATATTTCAGATTTCCACATGGATAAAGGAATATAGCTCTGTTCAGGGATTCCCTCCTTGCAGCCCTGAATGGGTTACTACCATGGGGAAGACCTGGCTAGGTTCCTCTCTCTGGGCAGAGACATACGGGGGTGGTTCAGCACCAGGCTCATCATCAATCTCCTCCTTTCCATCAATTTCCTTCCCTTGATTTTCCTAGAGCTCAACTTCTGGTTTCTCCCCATAAAGACACTGCTGTACCTTGTGGAAGGATGGCTCCACAGCCTGTGCTAACTCCACCCTCTTCTGGAGGGAAGTGGCCACGCTTCTGATCATAATTTTTCCTTCCCTCCATTCTAAAGTCTCCAAGCGACTTTGAGTGGCTTGCGCAGCCTTGCATGCCATGCTGTTGGAATCTTTCATGTCTTCTAACTCCTTACTCAGCCGGGTGACCTTTTCCCAGAGCTGGACATTCTTTTTGGCCCCTAACCGCAGGCATTTGGCCAGCAGCCATAACAGGCACCCCTTCTTGGGCTTACCCCGGGCAGCAGCAGCAAACCTAGCCCAATGATCGGATACAGTTCCTGGGTCACTCCAGGCAGGTCTCAACTTATCCTTATCCCACCTTGGATTCTCCATTTTCCTTTTCTAAATTATATTTAGGTACTCTTCTTCTGCTTCTCTCCTGGAAAAACAGTGAAAGCAACACAGATAAATAGTGCATTTGATATTTTAAAATGGACAACAAATAGTTTCAGCATTCTTAATTACACTTGTAGGAAGACTGAAGATCAACATTAAGACAACAAATCCTTTCACTTTTAATAGGAGAGCTACCTGAAGAATATTTTGACTACATTGTCTTGGTTAAAATATTTATATCTGTATCACCCTAATATTATTATGGGTTAAAAAACAAAGTTCAACACGTTAAAAGTTAAAGTGACTGTAGCTTATGGCTTTGAGCCTCAATGTTTTAAGATACCTTGAAAAGTTACTGCACAAAACATAATCTGATTCTTAGGTGGAGCTTCAGAAAGTAATTATGGGGAAAAAAAAATTGTACTTTGGTCATGTTCTTTAGCTTCCTCCTCTCCCCCACTCCTTGTGTCTTCTTATTTTAAAAGTTACAGTATAATAGTTGCCATGTATTCATGATGACCCTGCCATGTTGGATTGCTCCTTGTCACCTAGACCAAAAAATCAAATTCAGTCTTTTTGCCAGCATTCTGGTTATCCAATCATAGGTACATGGTGTCATACCTAAACTATATGTTCTTATCTTATGTATGGAAGAACTGAAAACTCTTGAACTCCCTAGTCAGACCATTACTACTTGCCAAAAGTGGTTTTCACCATTTGTCAATGATATAGTTTGACATCAACATATTTTGCATCTGGAAAAACATATTAATAATCTTAGGGATAAGTTAAGTAATTATATTCAATGATAATAGCTTTAAATTAGGCAGAAGGAATAATCCAGAAAACATATTAAATATCTAGCAAGCTGATTTTACTAACTTTTTTCTAGTTTAAGTATAATGTTTAGGAGGACATTTTTAATAATATATATATACATCATTGCTCATAAAAGTGTAATTATATTCATTGTCCATAAGCTCTACATTTTACTGTCCCATTAGAGTAAGTCATGGTTGTTACATTACTCTTCGCCTCCCTTAAACCACTATTTTGCCATGAGAAGAGTAAAATAAGTAGGAAATATATCTGACAAATGCATGGTAAAATTTCTATCAAATAGTTTTCAAATCACAGAAATAAATGCAGCCTTGGGAGATAAATCTACAGAATCTGAAACAGCTAAACAGAAATTGCCAGAATAATCCCCTGCATGGCCCAAAGCAAGATGTAAATTAAGAAGCAATACACTACGAGTGTAATGGAGCATGTACTTATAAGTTCATAGTTCCATTCATCTCATGTAAACAGCTCACAGACTGTACCTTACAGGAATAATTACAAAATGCTAAAGTGCCTAAAATTACAAATACTGAGACAGAAAAGAAAGGTATTAGATCTCCTTTTCATTTTTCTTTATTTTAAAGAAGTTTAATTCTTAATTGTTATCTTGCTTTCTAATTGTCCACTTATATTGGTTGAAAGTCAAAAGAATGGAAAAGGCTTGGGGAAAATCAGCAGTGGAGATATGCATGCTATCAGCTGAAAATAGATGTTAGCTGGCCGGTTGGCATGGCAGCAGTTTCTATGCTGCCAAGGGGGACATTACTTTTCAGGAGACCTTGGGACTCCCACCCAATATTTAAAATGCTGAAAATTAGATGAAGTACAGAGATGACACTTCATCCTTTCCAGATGGAATGTATTAAGCAGAGATGTACCAAAAAACTCAAGATATACTATAACAACATGGGACATCAAGATATTTTTCAAATTCCCCATCAATCAGAAGTTCCTCTCAACCAATACCATCTAATTTAATTGGTAATCACAGCAAGCAAAACCTCCATAAAGGAGCACCAACTGTGTTGTCACTTAGCCAGTAAATCCCTGTGTACTGAAAGCGCTTCATTTTATGTATCATCACTATTCGTCTGTCTAATATTA
Organism: Alligator sinensis; assembly: GCF_000455745.1. NCBI lineage: Eukaryota > Metazoa > Chordata > Crocodylia > Alligatoridae > Alligator > Alligator sinensis. The sequence goes on along the minus strand of NW_005842686.1, from coordinate 326,359 downwards.
GGCACACCTATTTAAGAAGTCAATTGAATATAAAAATAGTAATTATAATAACCCAGATGAGCTGTGAGCTCATGAATATAATAAAATGATTTTTTTTTCTTCAACCACAGAGAAATCCAAAAGGGAAAATGAAACAAAGCAGTACATTTTACAACAAATTCTGCTTTGTGAATCTAAGCTAATGCATGACACAAAGCTGCTTGAATTAAATATTTAAATACATCACTATTAGAACTAGATTCACAGTATTAAGACTAGATTTATAACTCAACAATGGAATACATGTAGGTGCCTTATCAAATGATATGCAGAACCTGGAGTGAAGTGTATCACAGCTTACTGGACAGTTGAAGATCTATTTAATCTTTTCTCACCTAAGTGGCAATAATGCAGTTGTCCAACTTAATTTTTTGCCACTAACTCACTATCTTGATTCTATATTCATTCATGTAGCTATGGTCACCCTCTTTTTCTCTTTTGAGCATGCTTAGAAAGCTGAACTATGACCACATAGGCACTTGTAAGTCCCAAACCTATACGATCAGAAAAAGTGTGATGAGTGCTTAACACCAAGGGGTGTGAGGCTCTGTGTTTTGTCTCACCCCCAGTGGAGTTTTTTGTGCCTCATATTCAATATTAATTGAATGAGTAGCAGTGGGGTGCAAGCCAGAAACCAGGGCCTCCTGGTTGCCATGGGTGCATCAACCTCATTGAGGCCCTCTCTGTCTAGCAAGCTGTCTTTCACATGGCCTCTTTTGGCTGCCTATGGGTCAGTTTAAAGGAAAATCATTGGAGTAGTGCTAATCCATGCCTTAATAGTTAAAGCATTTTTCTGGGCAGAGAGAGCTGTAGCTTCAAACCTTCTTTGTGTAGAGGGTGGGGAAGGAAGGCTAGAGTTTGGGTTTTCTGGTTCTTGTACAGATGGCTTAAATATGTTGAAGGTTTGTCCTCCTCCTGATTCTTTTGATTTCTGATAGGGATACATGTGCCTGGGTATTCCTATTCTGCCACATATGGAAATAGAATACAAACTGTGCATAATGCCAAAAATTGTAATTGTATGGCTACATAAGTGCTACTGCTTAACGAAAAATGCATGACACAGAAAACACGACTATGCTGAAGAGTGTCCTCCCTATTGGGCTACAGAGTCCATTCCCATTTTCCATACTTCTGGCCAGGCTGGCCATGATTATTGAATTCCTTTGCACTAAGAGGGCCATTTTCAACATGGAGAATTTTAACAATTCCTGCAGTATCAGAACTCTGACTGCTGTTTTCCTCTGCTTTATCTGTGTCAAGTTAGGGTGCTATACCTTGGAATTGTGTGACAGGGTTGATCAATAGTTTTAGTAATAGGTTAGGCAATGATTTGTATGAGATAATTTGGATAGGGATGATCCCACCCAGAGCCTACTTTTTCCCCTTCTTAAGGATAGATATTGTATTTGCCCTTTTCCAGTACTGCGATCTCATCCAATCTCCACACGTTCTCCAATAGCTCTGAAATTACCTCAGCCAAATCTTTCAGTACTCTCTATCACATCCCATCTGTCCCTGCCCAATTTGAAAGTATCTAATTTCTCTAAGTAATCCCTGACCTGTTCTTCCATTAGTTTAGGCTGTTTGTCTTCTTTCCTATCTCCGCTGCTAGGTAACTATGGCAAATGGTAATTGACCCTATTTGTGGAAATGGAAGTAAAAAAGTAATTAAATATTCTAGACTTCTCTGCATTTGATCTGTGTGCCGGAGGTTGAGCACCCCTGACCTGGACAAGCTTCCATGATTGTTTATAGCACTGGACTTGTTAGATTAGGGGTCATAGTGGGGGGAGGATGGATGGATATGTGGAGGTCAAAACCTGCCTTGATTGGTGGTAGATGAGTCCAATGGGTACTCTCAGAAATCTGAATGGTTCAGTGGATGAAGGTTAATGAAGATTGGTGGTTGAAAATATTTCAGTGAATGCAGACTCTAATGCTCATCTTGGGTGGGTGGTGAGAACAAAATGGCTGGCATGTCACCATGCTTGGCAGTTAATAGGTGGGGGCACTGAAGCTTCTGAGTGGTAGAGTTCTGCAGTCAGGGACTGTGCAGTGTTCAAGAAGGTTCAGGATTGGGGCTGAAGTTGTACATTGTAGGATACCTAGAGGACACATTAGTTTGCCTGCTCTGCAATATTTCTGTGGGACAACTGTACAGATATCTGTTGTGATAAGAGTGGGACAAACGTTTAGTACCTCTGATCCCACATATCTTTTTAGGTCTTTGTCCTGTGACAAGTGGTAAGGACATCTGAACATTCGTGTTTTTTTCCACAACAAAACATTTTCTCCCAGGATAAAGGAGACATCTTTTGCAGGTTCAGTTTGAACTCAGGGAGGGGTGGCATGTTAGGGTGCTTCTACATATGATTGGGGTTTAGTCCCCTAAATTAAAAAAGGTGAGTTTTTAATTATAATGATTTAAACTCACCATTTCAAGTTGGGGCTTCCATCCCTATTACAGTGAGGAGACCAATTCTCCCTGCCTGTCATGCAGATTGTGCCTATATCTCCTGTGGCTGGGGAGTGAGGTCCTGGCAGAATGAGCAGCCCCAGAGCTATGGAATCCTTCCCTCCATCATGGCAGATCCCCACCCAGGGCCACCCAGGTAGGCAGCTAGCAGTCTGGATGCTGTCCTACCTCAGGCTCAGGGAAGAGTTGGATTGGACTTGGTTCTGCTTTTTAGCTGGGGCAGCAGCTGCCCGCTTGGATGGCCCAAGGAGATGCTAACACTGTGGAGGGAAGGAATGGGGTCCCCTACATCTCAGAGCCCATCACCAGCTTGCCCATGGCCACAGGAGAGGCAGGCAGGCTCTGTGGAAAAAATAAAAAAAGGCTCAGGCCCCTCCCCACTTTTTTTCCCAGCAAAACCTGTCCATTTGAGCTGCCAGGAGTCTCTGCAGCCCCTTAGCTGAGGGGGAGGGGGCTGATCCTTCCCTCAGTCTCAGTGACACCCCTCAGGACTGCCCAGATCAGGTGCTAGTGGATGGGTGCTCACCAGGTCAAAGGCAGCACCGACCAGATCCAACTCTTCTCCAAGCCTACCCACTGGAAGCCCACTGGGCATTGCTCTCTGGTGATGCTCAGGGAAGAGCTGGATCCAGTGAGTGCTGCCTCCAAGCTGGGGCAGCACCTGCTCACCAGCACCACACCTGGGCAGCCCCAGGGGGCACTGCCACTGCAGAGAGAAGGAACAGGCCCCCACACAGGTCAGGGGGTGTGGCCAACTGGCAGTTCATGTGGGCAGGCTTTACTGGAAAAAAAAATTAAAAAGAGAGTGGCCCATTCCTTTTTTGTTGTTGTTGCTTTTTGAGGACCCTGCCTGCCTCTCCCATGGCCAGGGGGTTATCTGTTGGCAGGCTCTGAGCTGCAGGGAGCCCTGGTCCTCCCCTCCACAGTGGCTGCTCCCCCTAGGGCTGTCTGGGCAGGTGGTTAGCAGGTAGGTGCTTCCCCATTTCAGAGGCAGCATCCAGCCTGATGCAACTCTTCATAGATTTCATAGACATTAGGGCTGGAAGGGACCTCGGAAGATCATCGAGTCCAGCCCCCTGCTCAAAGGGCAGGAAGTCAGCCGGGTTCATAGGATCCCAGCAAGATAAGCATCCAGTTTGCTCTTGAAGGTGTTCAATGTAGGCGCTTGAACCACCTCTGTTGGCAGGCTGTTCCAGACCTTGGGCGCTCGGACAGTAAAGAAATTCTTCCTTAAGTCCAGCCTGAAACGGTTTTGTAGTAGTTTATGACCATTCGACCTAGTCGTCATCCCTTGGGGCCACCCCTGATAAACTTGTAGGTGGCCATCAGATCACCCCTGAGCCTGCGCTTTTTCAGGCTAAAGAGCCCCAGGGCTCTCAGCCTGTCATTGTAGGGTCTGCTTCCCTGACCTCTGATCATGTGCGTGGCTCTTCTCTGGACTCTCTCAAGCTTCTCCACATCCTTTTTGAATTGTGGAGCCCAAAACTGGACGCAGTACTCCAGCTGCGGCCTCACCAAGGCGAGTACAAGGGAAGAATGACATCCCGGGATTTGCTTGAGAAGCATCTATGGATGTAAGCCAGCGTTTTGGTCGCTTTACTAGCCGCCGCATCGCACTGCAGGTTCATGTTCATCTTGTGGTCAATGATGACCCCCAAGTCTCTTTCTTGCATAGTGTTGGCCAACATAGCACTGCCGAGCCTA